>NC_056730.1:365373838-365523838 GCF_019279795.1 Protopterus annectens | reverse complement strand
CTAAGTCAACAACTACTGCCCCTGTCCAATAGGGACACAGGTAAAACTCCTTGGGTGAATTTGTGGTTACCCATCCATTCATCCAAATTTTGCTTAAATAGGGTCATCAAGGGGCTCTGCATCACCTGAATTGGAAGTTTGTTCGTGAGGAGAGGTAACCTCTGTGAGATCTATCTGTCTCTCCAGCAAGTCCTGCTGATGCCACATACTAGGTTGAGTTCCCTAGAGCGGCTGCATCTTATACCGTTTGATTTACAAATGTGCAGCATTTCCATTAGAGCAGGATCTGAGATTGCTTTATATGCAAGGCAGATGTCACCTCTGAGTAGTTTGTAAGACACAGAGTATAGTGACAGTGATTTCAGTCTGTCAATGTATGACATATGCTGAAGACCCTGAATTTTCTTTGTAAGAAACCTGTGAAGTCTTTCCAGTTGCTGCAGATGCCTGGTAAGGTACATACCAAAGGTAGCATTGTACTCTGTTATTGGCCTGATGAGTGAGGAGTACAGGGGGGTTATAACCTCTTTTGTTGTGGATATAATGCCCTTACTTATGAGGTGGGTGATATAGAAAGCCTTTCTTACCACTGTGGCGACATGGTAGTCAAAGGAAAGGTTGCCATCAACCTGTATGCCCAAGTCTGTCACCACTGATTGCATGCTTCGGGTGTTGTTATGAATGTGATAATCTGCTGTGACATCACCCTTGCTGAAGGGGATAATACTGCATTTTTTGCATTGAGTTTTAGCCCATGACTTGGTCACCAGTCATTTGTCTGTGTAACTCCCTCTTGTAGGATGTTGACATCGTTTGGGGACTCAGTGACTGCACCCAGTTTACAACCATCAGCAAACTTTGTCAGCCATAGGCCTTCTGTTTTAGTCTGTACATCCGAGAAGTAGATTCCAAACAATAGGGACCCCACTGTTTACAGGTCTGCAGATGGAGGTAAAGTCACCTATTTTGACTGTGTGCATTCTATCAGTGAGCCAGTTTGCAACCCACCTGACAATATACACATTGATCTCCAGCTGGGTGAGTTTATCAATGATGCCTGAGTGGGGAATAGTGTCAAAGGCCTCAGCCAGATCCAGGTAAACCTTATGCATGGATTTGTCTTCTTCCAGGGCTTTGGGGGCTGTCTCAAAGAAGTCCACCAAGTTCAAGAGGCAGGATCTCCCTTTAATGAAGCCAAACTGGGTTGGGTCGAGTGTTTGGAGGTCTCCTATGTCTTTGTTGATAAGGTCCATGATTATTCTTTCCATAGCCTTGCGGATTAGGCTGGTCATGCTTATGGGTCTATAGTTCCCAGGGTCTATGGAGGTGCCTCCTTTATGTAATGGGATGACTTACTGTTTTCCATTCAGCAGGTACAAAATTGGTGCTTAGACTGTGGTTAAAAAGAGTACCTAGCAGTGCAGCTAGTCCCTGTTTTAATCCATTTAGAATGAAGCCTGGGATATTATCCAGTCCCATAGAGGCTGTGTTTTTGGCTTTGGAGAGAGTGTTTATGACCTGCTTCTTGGAGTTACAAGGTGGAGGACAGGTGGTAGGGATACTATGGGAGATATGTGACAGGGACAGGGGGGAGAAGTTTCCACTGAACCTGTGGGCTGGCAGATTGGCTCATATGTGGGGCCTTTAACAACCAGTTCTTCAATCTGGGTTTTTCCTTTAAGGTTTCTGATGTAGCTAAAGAAGGCCTTATGGTCATTCTATCAAAGGAGGCTAATTTGGATTCATAATTAGCTTTAGAATGCCTTACAAGGTGTTTTATTTGCTTGTTTAAGCCGAGGAGGGAATGGTTCCATTTCAGACTGTTCCTTCTTGCTCTTGGACAGCAATTTCTTTCTCTTATTGTATAATCTGTTAATGGCAAATGTCCACCAGGCAGGTTTGTTCTTTCTTGAGGATCTTATTTTGATAGTGTCAGGTACAGCTGAGTCAATACATTTGTATAGATGCTTATACAAGATATTGGTGTAAATCCCAGTATAGGTGTCCATGCCATCAGTGAGGGCAGGGGCTATGAAGCTATTAATACCATCATGTATTAGGTTGTAATTGGCTTTGGAGATGTTTTTTAGTCTAGTTGCTGCTAATGGCAGGGTCAGATGTTATTGTTACTACTTTTGAGACTGATTTATGAACAGACCTCACTAGGGAGTGCTGCACACATGGGATAGTACAACGATTACTCATGTTAGTGAGCACCAGATCCAGAATGTTGGGACCCTTTGTGGAGGTGTCAACCAACTGGCCTAGGGCACTGGAGCTGATGACGTCCAAGAACTTTTGGTGAAATGTGTTAATGCATGTATAATTTACCCAATCTATGGATGGGTAGTTAAAGTCATCTGAAACCAGGGTATTTGGCTGTATCTTGAGTAATTCAAGTAGACTCAAGTATGCATTGTGGGTGTCCTGGTTCATGGAGGGGGTCCTATAACTGGCAATAACTTGGAAAGGGTCTTACCTAAAGTCAGTTGGACCTGGATTAGTTCAAGGGAATCGTTTTGTTTAACCAATCTAGAGGTGTATTTGTCTTTGATGTATATTGATACTCCACCTCTTTTAGTTCTCGCACTTTGTTTATGGTCTGAATGTGTGGAAGGCATTATAAATTGATGTGGCCAGGGTGCTTTCCACAGCTTTAAAACAAATCTCTGTGACTGCACAGATATCAAGCATCTTCTAAGGTGAGTGCTGCTTCTAGTGAGTACAGTTTTAGGTTTAGAGTCCTAGCATTTAGCAGCATAACCTTGAGGCTGCTTTTTAAAGATATTTTTACTTCAAGAATTTTGTTGTTGTGACATTGCCTAGAAAAGCATTATGGGGGAGGCAAGGGCCATAGCCAGTGACCGAATTCCCGGAGTTGACAGATGAAGGCCATCTCTGGCAAAGCAGCATGGTCTGTCTACTGTGTCATCTCAGGCTGACAGGTACTGGTTCCCCTTAGAATGACACCAGAAACTAAGCCAATTGTTGAAGTTAATCATTTTTTGTTTGTATTATGGTATCATCTTAGGTGGAGGTACTATATTGCTCAAGGCTAGGGACATGCATGCCTGAGACACATATTCAGAGAGCTCAGTCATGTCTTTCTTCATATAGTCCCGTGAGGTATGTCTCAAGTCATTCACACCAACATGATGGAGTCAAAACAGTACTTGTTGTGGAGAGACTTGAGTGTGTGTGTGATCTGGCGGATCCTGGCACCCAACAGACAGCTGCCAGTAACCTTCTCCTTGCCCAGTCTGGTGAGTGGGGTATCTGTGTGTCTCACTACAGAGTTGCCTGTGACCAAAAGTTTGATTTAGATGTGCTTTGCCTTAGGGGCTTGTTTGGTGAGACACTTGTGCTTGTGGTTTTGTGTGTATTGAGTGCTGTAGGTACTGTATTAAGTGTGGCATGTGTGTGTTTTCGAGGTCTCTGGTGTTTAGGTAAATTTCTGGTGAGTACCTCCGTGCACGATGGTTTATGTGTTAAGAGCATAGTTTGTGCAGGAGGTGGAGGTGTAGTATGTGGGTTGATAACCTGTTCAGTGTCACTGTTCTCTGAACAAGAGTGTAAGGATTCCATATTCTTAGTGTATATGAATCTCTCACAAATTGAGCTTGAGTGGTTTAAGAGTAGTGGGTTGTTAGTGTACATGAGGCAATTACTACACTGCCTCAGGATACCCAAGTCAATCAAGCTGGGAGGAAAAACAGAAGAGAACTGACCATCCATAATACTAGGTGTAAATTTGCTTACTTTAATGAAAATGGATGTTGTTTAATTGAGGCTATAATGCTAGGTCTATACTATTGGGGCTCTCAAGTGGTACGCTACTGTTGGGGATTACGATATTTCAGTTAAAGTGGCAAATGCTGTAGAAAGCACAGCTGAGGTGCTCTCTGAACAGCTAAGCTCAATTTAAGGGACTCCTCAGTTGGAGCATGGGCAGCTTCTAAGGGAAAATAAATCTAGTTTAGCTTTTGCGTCTATAACCGGCAATGGTTACCTCCACTGTGTGGTGCTGCGCGAAGGTATGCTACATGCAAACATACACTTTGGATTACTCAGATTAAGATAGTACACCAAGTACTGGTCACCAGTTTAAAAGTGCAGTACAGTGAATAAAAATACTTATTTTTCTGTAGATTTCAAAAGATGCCGTGGATTTCTTTGGATTCATTCCAGAGATGAGAGAGAGCACACCAGTCCTTGAGCAGCTGCTGTAAACTGAGCCGTGCAAATCTCTCAATCAGGAGTGCAGGTGATTAAATGTCTAATTCTAGACGTTGTATTCATGGATGTAAAATGTTTTGCTTGCATATATGTTTGCAATGAATACAATTTCCATATGGAACACAACAATGAGGTGTCTGCCCCAAGAGTATTTCTTTTATCCTTATGTACTAGTGGACTCTTAAACCAACCCAGATAGTCACCAGTGTTTCTAACTTTGTGAAAACTTAACCTGCAAAATGTTGATACTATTTCCTCAGCAAAGTCATCATTCTTTAGTAAATACCAAAGTTTGTTAAGTGACTTTAAAGGTGTTAATCCCCATATGCTACCACTTACCATAAGAATCCAACAATTAATTTGTACTAGATTGGCATTATAATCACTCATCTCTAGACCTATCAGAGGCATATTTATGATCATTATGAATATACGTCTCTGGATAAATCTTACATCTAGATCTCTGGCCTGAGTTTCAAGTTTTGTTTACTACAAATTTGTCTTGTACAACGATATTGTGATGTGTAGTTAAGCGTGATACACTTAGGATGAAACTCAAATGTAGCCAAAAATGAATTTATGGTGAATGGATTATATGTAATCTAGTTTGTACAGAACCATCCAGTAATTTGGTTACTGTGACAACCAAATTATTAACAGTAAATAGATTACTCTGTCAGGTGAACTTTATGACAAAATCATTTGAATTAAAATACATGAAAAATAGCTTTGCGTTACCAAGACCTTCCTTTCCAAATCATATACCAATCATCAAGAAATCTACAAAGGGGAGAAACAGACTGATTTCATTATTATAAATCAAATTGTTTCCAAGTAGCCCTTAAGCATGTCAGCATAAGTGGATGCTACCATTGCCCCCACTTGCTGTACCCTAAAGCTGCATTTAACATTTGTCTTTGTTATAACACCATTTTAAATAATCTCAGCAATAAACAGTTAATTCTTCAGAAGAGTCCAAACCCACCTTTTCATGGAATGCTTGCATACAAAGATTTTTACATTTAATGTACACATATAAATTGAATTATCAATGTGTATATCCTCAGGATGGATGTCAATATTTTCTTCAAGTGTGTAGTGAAGGATTTGTGACATCCTTGTCTCAAACACATAATTGAGATGGTTATGATTGGGTTTCCATTCATAACTACGTTCTTATGTGTTTGAAACATGGATGTTAAGACATTCACCTTGAGAGTAACAGTTAAGGACCAGGGAACTTAAACTGATTATAAGATGGAATATGGATGTAATTGTTAATTAAGCAAGGGGAAAAATGTATGTATAACTTTAATTTTTTTTGCATCTTCATTTTTAGGAAGAGATAACCTGAGAATAAACAAAGACAGTTCACATATTGTATTCTTTACTTGAATAATGATTATGCGAGCAAGCTGTTAAGTCTAAATTTATATTCCATCTCTTAAGATCTCTTGGAAGGCATCTTGTCTGATGGGATACTTGGCTATTAAATATATGTTTTAGCTTGGTTTTCCTAAGATTTTAACACATTTCTGTAAGAAAACAAGATTTATTCTAGCCTTACATAATAAACATTTTTTGTGGTTGATTGTTTTAGTAAGTAAAAAAAAAATACTGCTTGAAGACCAAGCATCTTGACTAAAGAGTGCATTGAGGTGCAGTGATTGTAAATATGAACTTCCGAATTAGAAGTCTGGCAGCTCGTGTGGAGGATTAAGGCTTTAAGTCATTAATGAGCTAGTTCCTGTTGTGCAGGGTTTAATACCCCCAACTTTATATGTGTTGTACAGGGTTTAATACCCCCAACTTTATATGTGTTGTACAGGGTTTAATTCCCCCAACTTTATATGTGTTGTACAGGGTTTAATACCCCCAACTTTATATGTGTTGTACAGGGTTTAATTCCCCCAACTTTATATGTGTTGTACAGGGTTTAATACCCCAACTTTATATGTGTTGTACAGGGTTTAATTCCCCCAACTTTATATGTGTTGTACAGGGTTTAATACCCCCAACTTTATATGTGTTGTACAGGGTTTAATTCCCCCAACTTTATATGCGTTGTGCAGGGTTTAATTCCCCCAACTTTATATACCTACTGTGTGAACTTGAGCAACTCACATAAAAACACAGTACTTTGGGGTAGTTGAGAATTTGGTTTAAGCTCCATAACAGTTTCCTGGATTGCATGAATAATAACTACCTATAAATCCAAGAAAGGCATGTTCATAGGTTAGTTCATAGGTTCATAGATTAGTACTAGGCTTACTGCCCTTGCGAGACAGTTTAAGCCTAGGCAATTATCCCCTGTGAGATTCAAACCCTGGACCTTGTGTTTGTAATGCAAACACCTTAACCATTAGGCCACCCTCCCATGGATTGACTAGTTATAACTACTGCTTTGTTAGGAAAACAGATGACATATGACCAAAGAGACGGAGCTGATGAAGAGAATTATGGACAAAATTGCCAAAAGCAAAGAACAGAAGCTTAACGTCTAGCAAATGAAAAAACTGATGAGCTCACGGGAAGGTCAGTCCTATTGAGGGCAGATAAACAAATTGCAGCAAACCTATATGTTTTAGTGCCTGATATGCACAGGAAGGGTCTCATAGCATGGGAGATAAATATAGCAGATGGGATGTCAGGTATCTACTGTCATGCACTGCCAGAAACCTGCGTACAGAAAAATATTGTAAACTAAGGAAGTGATATATAAGAAGATGAGCTAAAAAGGACTGAGCATGTTTCAAGAGACATGCCTTTTATATATTCCAAACTATTTACCTGATAATAAATATCATAGTGAACTACAGATTGGTGTAATCCTGGTATTTAAAAAATGTTGACAGTTGTGGTTGGGTCATTAGAGTAAAGGAACAATTGCATTTATGTATGATAATAAAAACTTTTTTTAACAATAAGTGCAATGAAAACAAAGCTACATTTCACACATCAAGATGTAAGTTATGCTGCATCTGATCATCAGAGTTCTTATAGGATCATAGTCAATATATGCTGTAGAAATTTTCATTATCTGCACCAAAGGAGTTTTGTTTTACACGGATGGAAAGTCAATTAGACATGCCAGTTTGAGCATGAAGGGCCCCAGATGCTCCCCAGAGCACCTCATGTTTTGTAGAACAGGAAGAGAATGCAGCACAGTTTAAGTGAGGAAGAGCACCAAGAACAACAAAACCATAGCTAGGTTTTATGGCGTCCTGTGCAGTTTCTTGATCTGACATCCCTCTAAATTAAGGATCAAAAAAAGAAGTCCTGTTAGACTTCAAGACAAATAAAACATTTTAAAAAAGCTTTCTCATTTGAAAACAGTAGGAAACCACTTGCTTTAAATGTAACAAGTGACTTGCTACAGTTGAACTCCACACGAAGCACAGAAGAGCTCCAGCCCTGACCACACATAAATGTGGCATTGTCATTCATTTCTGAATGCCAGTAGTACAGTAGTGCCTGATTAGCATCTGCTGATTGCATCCCCTAACCCCTTGTGTCTCGGTTGGCTACCCCCTTCAGCCAACCCTAGGTATGCCTCTGAAAAACAGGGTAAAGTTTACAGGTTTTGGTCCAGGTAACAACTAACTAAGATGAGGTCCTGGTAAGATCTGTGAAAGGTAGATATTGAGAGCAGTGCAAGTGTTGTTGTAGAAATTTCTAAAAATCAAGCAGACTGATACAGAGTTATTAAAAATGTGAAGTTCCATTTTCCTGAGCTACAGATTAATATGTATAATTTTGATTCCTTAGTGTAGTTCCATTATAAATCTTAATATGCATGCATTGTTTATGTACATACATGTGTATGTGTGTGTGTATATATATATATATATATATATATATATATATATGTGTGTGTGTGTGTGTGAGCATTATATATATATATATATATATATATATATATATATATATATATATATATAGTATTTGTATAGAATGCATTTTAAGTAAAGGACACTATATAAAATAGGCCAAGTTTACAATTAGTAAACATAAATAGAAATACAGTTTAAGATGAATAAGTTTACTGGCCTGATCTGCCAGATTTTATTTATTTATTATTTTATTTTATTTTTTTTATTTTACATTTGTTGACCGGGCTAGTCTAGCTGGAGATATTTCCATTTTCAGTAGAGGCCCGGGGAGAAAAGCTCCACATACTTAATAATAATATAGAAAAAAAAGCAATAAGAGGCAATACCACATACATTAGTAAGGAATTAATGTAACATTTTAAAGTAAACCATTGGGTTAAAAATGTGGAGGATAACATTTACATAACATTTGTTGGCAGAGTAGTAATGTAAAGGAAGGGAGAGAAGTTAGGTTACAGGCTAATAGTAGAATATTAGTCAGGGTTACAGCAAGGGCATAACCATTGAAGTTTTAGGTGATTTTTTAAGATTAAGTTTGAAGAGGGGAAAAGAGGAAATAGAGGTTAGTTTGGGTGGCAGCATGTTCCATTGCTTACCTGTGGTGGTGGAGAACAAGGAGTCACCAGCTAAGTTGTTAGATTTGGGTATATAAGCTAGGAGTTTATTAGAGGAGCGTAGGGAATGAAGATTATTATAGGGTGTTATAAGATTGTTTAGTGTAGGTGTGTTGTTAGAAAGGTAGAAGATTTTGTGAGCAGTTGTTAGTTGAGAGAGTAGCAGCGCATTTTGCAGTTCAAGCCAGTCTAGCTGATGTAGGTTAATGCAGTGATGGGTTCTGTAGGGCTTACCAGTTACAAACCTTGCAATACTGTTGTAGGCTTTGGTAAGTTTGTTGAGATTGTTTTGCTTTAAATTGGTGTAAATGGGAGAAGCATAGAGGAGGGTAGAGAGTAAATGAGAGTGGGCAACGGTAGTTCTTGCTTTTGGGGTGAGGAAGGGTCTTATCCTATACAAGGAGCCTAATTTTCTGTTAACGGACTTAATGGTGTTATTAATATGATTGTCAAAAGTGAGTTTATTGTCTATTGTAACTCCTAATAACTTACAGGTCAGATCAGGTGATATAAGGGTTCCATTACTAGCTAGGATGGAGAAGTGTATGGGAGGGTCTTGTTGTTAGGAGTAATCAGAAGTAATTTGGTTTTAAAGACATTCAAGAGTAAGCACCGGTTTTGGAACCATGTTTCTACTATGGAGAAGACAGTTTGGCTTAGAGATTTCAGCTCAGGAAGAGACTTTGCAGAACAGATGATAGTAGAATCATCAGCATACTGTATGCAGGTGGATTGAGGAATAGCTACATGAAGATCATTTATGAACAGAGAGAAGAGAAGGGGTCCTAGAATAGAGCCTTGAGGAACTCCTAGTAAAACAGGGAGATATGAAGACAAGTGATTTTGCCACAAAACAGCTTGTTTTCGGTTGCTGAGGTAAGACTTAAACCAAAGGATAGAATTAGAATCCAGAGAGAGGGATTGTAGGGTATTTATAAGTAGGGAGTGATTTACCATATCAAAGGCTTTTGACAGGTCAATGAAGAGTGCAGATGAGAGGTAGTTATTGTTCCGGTTGGTGTTAATAGTATTGGTGAAAGATAGAAGGGCAGTGGTGGTGCTGTGAAAGGGTCTAAAGCCATGTTGGCAGCTGGCCAGGATGTTATTTTTAGTAAGGTAGTCTATTAGCTGGTGATGGATACATTTCTCCATGATCTTAGCTAAAGGTGAGAGTAGTGCTATGGGCCTATAGTTGGAGTACTCATTAGAGTTGCCTCCTTTATGTAAGGGAATGATGTGTGAGATTTTCCAAAGATTGGGGATAGTGCTTTCAGAAATGGTACGGTTAATGAGAATAGCTACAGGATGAGCAATTGCTGTGGATGCAAGTTGAAGGTATTCAGCTGGAAGGTTGTCATCAGATTTCATGCAGATGTTAAGTTTTCCTAGTAATCAGACAGTCCAGGTATTACTGATAGGGATGTCTGTAACTAGGGGTTATAGAAAATAGACAAGATGGGACTGGAGAAAATTAGCTAAGGAACCAAGGTATTGTGAGCAAATAACTAGAGAGGGGAAGGTAATAGAGTGTGATGAAGACGAGCAGAAGTCTGGACTGCAGGCTAGAGACTGCCTTCCCAGGCTTTTTTCGGGAGTGCATCACTTGAGGATTCTCATGGACCTGCGATGTGTGCTTTGCTAAATAATTTTGCAAGACACTGAAAGCCACACATGATGTCTGTGTCTTGGTATTCCTTTGAAGCTATAGTTATCTGAGGTATCTTTCCATGAGGACCATCCAGGTGAAGGAGCTTGAGGTTCTGTTCTATTGGTTAATGTAGATGGACTACATCTCAGATATAAAAGTTATCTACTTATCATATTGATAGCACTGGATGATGAAGTCCATCTTCATTAACATACCCACCCTCTGTCCCCTGGCCTTAGGTGGATGTGGTTTGGGGAGGGGGTGTCAGATTATCTATATTATCATGGATTTGAAAATGAAAGTAGTCATCCATTTCATTAGTTATATACAGTAATAACTATTTCATTTTAATAATATGGAATCATTTATTCTTGACATGCTGGCATATGTCTTTGCCAAACGAATTACATCATCATGGAATAGAACTGTTTGTGCATTTTAGCAGCTTGTTTAAAATGAAAGACTGATTCAGTTTCTGTTTGAAATCTGTCTAACCTCCGTGGAGTGCACTGCTGTCCTTTTCTTACTTTTTGTTGGAGACTAATATTTGGACCTGGAAATCCTAACCACAGTGGGATGTGCTGAGCCAGAGCTGCTGTAGTACTTTTCTTTTTGCCTGGGTGTGTTATTTAGACTTGGGAAATTCTAACTTGTG
Source organism: Protopterus annectens (assembly GCF_019279795.1). Taxonomy (NCBI): domain Eukaryota; kingdom Metazoa; phylum Chordata; order Ceratodontiformes; family Protopteridae; genus Protopterus; species Protopterus annectens. The sequence continues at coordinate 365,512,792 of NC_056730.1, read as the reverse complement.
GAGAAAGTTAAACCAAGGATTTGTGGATCTCAGACTTGTTAAACTTTATTTTCATCTTTAGTCAGCTACAATACATAACTGGAAATAACAACAGATGCATTTTTTCTGCCATTAGTCTATCCGTATGAAACATTTTATTTGGTCTTCATGTAGTTCACTTGTTGCATTCATAGAGATCTCTGCCACTGGCTGAATTGGACGTCCAGTCTGACTTTCGAGGCTGAGCACTCTACTTCTTTAGCTAAGCTGACATCACTTCATGTACCGGGCATATAGCTGTCATCTGCCTTTAGTCCTTTTTTGCCACATTTCATGTTTGGTTTAAGTGAGTGTGTCAGTTTGGTGTCAGACAAGGCGTACAACTACAGAGCTTTGAGCAGATGAGTACCCCATTAGGGAAGGTGTATTCTATTTCACAAGTGCTGTTCACTGTGTTGAGTAAATTTTTAAAATGGATGTCTAGTTAGTGAACACCATACATAAACATGTAGGATGTATCTACTCTAGAAAAGGTGAACTGGTGTGCGTGCAGACATCAAATACCCCATAAGTACTACCATCACAAGTTCATATTGTTGCCTATTTCCTGGGCATGACATCACCAGTTGCAGTATCTGTCAGGGTTTTCATCCAAAGACTCTGAAAATATTGTATGAAGCTTTCCAGATGTATTAGTCCAAAGAGAATTTCACAGACTTATTACGGTAATATCCTACGTCATCAGACCCGCAGATGCAGCTAAATGATGTGGAGTTTCCCACCAAAAAGAAATTAAAAAAAAAGGAATCCTTTCCAAACAAATAAGGTTATGGAGACTGTTTAACTTAGTAGTTCATTAGAGGTTCCTAGGCCAAGGGGTGTCAGCTCAACAAAGGCACTCAAGCAGCTAAAGCCATGATGTATTTTACTACCATGGTATCTGGTGTTTCCCTTTGGATGCTGCCATGCCCTTGGACCTTAGCACATCCAACCAGACTGAAGGCCAGGCTCAAATATGTGTCAAACATCAGTTCCTGGATGCTGCCCCGGAACAGCTGTTAATTATTAAAGGAGAAGAATGCAGATTTCTCATAGAATTTGCTCAGGAAGATGCATGTGCCCACAAATCAGAAACCAAGGGCATTCTCACCTCTCCCAAATCCCCATCAGATCTCTGTGTACTCAAGACACAGACACCTTAGGCCTAAGCCCATACCAGGCTTACATAACTGTCTCCTGGGAGCTCAGCCTCCAACTACCACACTTCATTTGGCAGCAGACAGAAACTTCTGTTTCTCAACAAAGATACCTGGACCTTCTGGAACTAAGGCCTTCTCAGCTTGTGGTTTCCTCAGTCCAGGAAGCTTTATTGGATGCTACTGAAGCTGCATCCTTAAAGCCAATCTCCCAATGATCCAGTCCCAAGAAGCCTAACAATTTTTATAAAGTACATGAACCTGACAAATTCTTGCATAAAAAAAAAAACAATCTGTTGTAGCTCCAAATGCATTATTATAAGGAACTGCAAAAGGAGGAAGACTGGTTCCAGGATGTAATACCTTTCCCAATGACGGGGAAAGCAGACTGCTTGATCATTGAGTGTACACCTTATCAACCATGGCTTTCAAGACCCTAAACTGCCTGAGATCTTAAAGATGCCCGCATCTATATCCTTATTTTCAAAGAACACAGGGAGATTCTGATGTTTGTGGCAGGGGGCAGCCACTTCCATTTTACCTGATTTCCGTGTTAAGCTTCTGTGCCCAAAGTTTTTACAAAATGTCTGGCCACAGTGATAGCAAAATGCAGGACCAAAGGCATCCATATGTGCCCACACTGGGATGATTATCTTTTTTAAGAACAGACTTGGGAGGAGATGCAGAGTGCACAAGAGTTCACCCTGCACTGTCTGAATGGACTGAGCTCCTCCCCTGATTAGCAAAAGTTCAGTTTGCAGCCAGCTAAAACAGTGGTCTTCCTCTACTAGACACTAGTACAGCCAAGGCTTTCTTTCTACAGTAAGTAATGGAGTCGCTCAGTACTGCCTTTCAAGACATAAAAGGAAAAAACACTGTGGTAATAGCCAGTCCATATCTGAGCATTTTAGCCCTCCTAGTATCCATCATATTGATGGTTCCGTGGTCAGTCTACATATACAGGGAACTACAGGGTTTCCTAGCCTCAATTTCTAGAGTCTGCCATTTCAGTCCTAGAATATATCAAGGAGGAACTGAAATGCTAGGTACAGCAACAAGAAAAGAATGAGGACATGCCCTTTAGATAGTTTGTCTTAAGCTGTTCCCTAAGCAGAAATGCCTCAGACATAGCTCTGGATGCCCACACCTTAGATTTGAAAGTGTAGGCACCTGGAGTTTCAGTGAGAGAAAATGACACACAAACTTCAAAGAAATGGTGGCTGTCCTTTGAATTCTGAAACCCTTCAAGAACATGTAGAAGTTGTCATCTCAGGCAACACATTATGTTGTTTAATAACCATAAAAGAGGGGGTGGGGTAGGGGGGCATGCATTTATTACTCTAATGGTTAGACTTACAGGCCTGGAATCAGGCACTGGAATATAATACATACTAAATCTAGAGTACTTGATAATAGTTTTCAATCTTACTCTCAAACGCTAGCTAATCTACAATGTATGTACTGTACCTGTGTACTATGTATGTATTCTACCTATGTTCCAAGTTTCAGCTGTACACCACAAATCTATTAATTACCTTTATTTTTAAATTAATATTTTTTTGTTTGTTCACTCCACTGTAACTGTTGATGTGCCGCATACCACTGTAAAAACATGTATTTTGTAATTTGTGTGTATACTGATCATGTCTAAATAACTAAATGTATCTGTAATTTTTCTTTGTGGAGTTTTTCTCCCCGGGCCTCTGCTGAAAAAGGGCATTTTCGGCTCAGTCAGACACCCCCGGTTAACAATTGTAAAATAAATAAATAATATTCACCTGAAGGTGACTTTTATACGCACATAGGAAAACCGTACAGCAGGCCACCTTAACAGAACCTCACCTCAGTGTATCCCCACAAGTGCATGCTATACAGGGTAACATTCCTAGACCTCATGGGCAGATGGGGTGTACTACAAGTTGAGCATGAGACAGCTGAAAAAATTGTACTTCAGAGTGCTAAACGGACAAGGTACAGCAATGGATGCTTCCTCCCAGAAGTGGATAGGTCTATTTCTATTTGCTTTCCCTCCTATACCCCTGGTTTTCACCCATCTCAGTCAGATGACTAGTGCCTTCCAGTGCAAACCTACCAACAGTAACTGAGCCTTAACCAAACTTTTTTCTTACATGAATACTCAGAATACTTCCAGGAGGAGTTAGTGATACCTGTGTGGTGACATTGCCCCTTTGCCGTGTTCATGGTTTGCTCTCACCAGTCAGATTATTAATCTGATCCCAAGATGTCAATCACTGACCACTCTTCCAGTGAGTCAACCAGCAGTGAATTGTAATACAGTATAGCCAAACAACTGCCCTTCATAAAGGGTAGTTAAGTCGCACCAATGCTGTGAGGATGCCCTTCAGCACACACACACACACACACACACACACACACACGCACACATACACACACACACTTACCACACTAAATAACGACATGACACATAAATCCACATATGCGGAGCAGGTACTCACTAGTAACTTATCAAAAGATCAGAGGCCTCCCAAACAGAAACCACTTGCACTCATAATCCAAAAAACAACCACAACACATAGTAAATACACACACCAGTGTCTCAACAAATAAGCCCATAAGGTGTAACACCAAAAAACTTAATGTGTTGGCCATTGTTGACTCCATTGTGAGACACATGGATGTTTCTCTCACCAGGCTGGATAAGGAGCAGGTTACAGTTAGCTGCCTTTCAGGTGCCAGGGTCCATCAAGTCACTCAAGCACTCAAGTCAGTCAACCACAAGTACTGGTATGACTCTGTCATAGTCCATGTGGGGGTGAATGACTTGAGACGTACCTCACTGGACTATATGAAGAGAGATGTGACTGAGTTCTCAGATAATGTGTCACAGGCAGGTATAACCCTAGCCTTAGGCAGCATTCTACCTTCTCTAGGGATGATGCCACAGTTGTTGTTGTTGTCTTTCGGCTTTTTCCCTGTAAGGGGTTGCCACAGCAGAACTCCGGTCCGCTAATGATTGGCAGTAGATTTTTACGAAACGCCGAGGTGCCAGTTCGACACCCAACCTTCAACGAAGGCACGCCCATTTACGCACGCATGTCTTTCGAACGCTACCCAACCGCGGGAGGACATGCAGACTCCACAGAGAAGGCACTCCCAAGCCAAGCCGAGAATCGAACGGGAGAACCTCTTGCTGTGAGGTAACAATGCTACCGCCGTACCACCGTGGCAGACAGTACAAACAAAAAAAAATGGTTGACTGTAATAATTGGCTTAGCTTCTGGTGTCAGTCCAAGGGGATATTGATCTGTCAGCCTGAGTAGACATAGTCAGCAGGCCACTCTGCTTTGCCAGATGTCTCCTCTAGGCTTTTGGATACTGGCAAAGACATTAGCCACCCTTATTGTGGCTTTTTTAACAGTGTCAAAATAACCAGCCTCCCAACATAACAAACTCCTCTCTAGATAAACTCAAGGTACTGCTGCTTAATGCTGGGAGTCTAAACAAGAAACTGCACACTCTGGAAGCACTCCTCACATTGAAAGATGCTGAAGTCTGTGCAGTCACCAAGAACATGGTTCAGAGTTGCAGAAACCACCGTGGCCGTGCAGGGTTACATTGCTTTCCATACATTCAGTACATTCAGACCACAAACTGAGCATGAAAGAACCAAAGGAGGAGGTGTATCCATCTTCATTAAGAATAAGTACACTTCAAGATTGGTCAAATAGTATGACTCTTGAGCTACTCCATGTCCAATTAACTATAGCAAAGCCCCCTACCACATCATAGCTAGCTATAGGTCCCCCACCATGAAACAGGAAAAGCATACCACATACCTAGTCTTACTGAAGTCATTTTCACTTGCCGTACAGATTATTGTAATTAAAGGGTTATTTTAGAAGTTTTGCCAGTGTAATCATATTTTGAAGTCAAGTACTGGGCTGTTTACCCTCAGACTACATGGACCTTACGTGGCACTTTCCTTACAGCCCAACACCTTACTCATAGGTGATTTTAATTATCCTACCATTGACTGGGAAATGGACACTACCACAAAACATGCTGGCTCAGAGGTTCTTGGACTTTGTCAATGCAGATGCTCTGGAACAGCTAGTCAGCACACCCACAACAGACTCAAATGTCCTGGACATAGTACTCACTAACATGGGAAAGCACTGCGCCCTCCCCCACATGATGTCCTTCCTGTTAAGATCAGACTATAAATCAGTGTCTTTCAATGTAATTATAAGACCAGATACCTCATCAAGCTCAAAAATGCTTAAGAATATTTCAAAGACTAATTCCCTCCTACTAAGTGATGGTATAAGAAGTTTCAAAGCCGCCTTAAATGCAGGTAACATGGACTCCTATGCAGAGGTGTACACCAATGCCCTGTATAACCACTTAAGCAGATGTTCTTCGTGTTTCACTGTTGCAGTCTTCACACTTGGGTTATCTGCCTGCAGATAGCCCTCAGTTGGCCCGAATACCAGAGTCTTAGGATTTCTGCGTCGGATGCTGTCGCTTCTTCCATGACATCAGGTCGTCAGGGGTATAAAACAGGCAGACAACGCCATTACATCAGTCTTTCTTGCCGAGGAGGAGCCCGAAGCAGAAGCAGTTCGCAAGTGCTGGTTGTCCGCTACCTGAAATTTTCATTTTCGAGTTTGTAATCCTGAAGTCTTCTAAAGCTAAGTACGCCATTGGGGATCCTTTTTCCTTGCTCTAACCGATGTCAGAAAAAGTGAACAATTGTCTTGCCTGTGGAAAGCAAATATCTCACAGAGATTGTCACCTGTTTAGGCCCAGACCACGACATCCCTCGCTGTAGGTTTTGTGCCTTGTTTAACACCCGAACCATTCATCGTCGGGCTATCTTTGTTGCCAAATTCTTTCACTCTCATTCTCCGTATTCTGAAATGGCTTTGATATGCCATCTGACTACCGATCTTCTGAAAATACATAAAGATAAAGACAGAGACAGGCCGCATAGGTCCAAAACTGCCGACAACGCTTTCATTAAGCTAGTCACCAGTCCGCCAGTACTCAGTGAGGGGCCTTTTGCTGCCCCTGATGCCTGCTTCTACAGATTCGCAGGCCTCTGCTGAGACCCATTCGGAGTCCGGTATGCCACGAGATGCTTCTTCGACTATGGAACCTGCGGATGTCTCTACCTTGGATGGGTCAGGAGCTGCTGTGCAGGCACTGGCTTCTGAGGGTGTATTCCGACCTACTGATGTTCGAATTAAACCAACAACTTCATTTTTAGCTAAAACTACCGAGTTTCCGAGGCCCAGAGTATGCACTACGCCTAGGAAACCGACAACCAAAGCACATGCTCAAGCTTCCATGCCGCAAAAACAAATGCTTAGAATGGCTGAAGACCTTATTACCCTAATTAGGGGAAGCCAGCCTTCCCCTACTAACAGACAAATAATTGAGTTTCATTCTGATTCTAAAGACCATGAGTCCGATGACTCTAACCCTTTGGATTATCAGGACATGCCCTTATCAACTTATGAGGATTCAGATGCAGAGGAATCTATCCCCTCTACCTCCCCTCCAGAGGATTTTTCTTTTGGTGAAGGAGCATTTCCGCTGGGAATGCCAGGACTACCCTCAGTCCAAAAAGAGACTCAGAGAATTTTTAGAGTTGCCTCAGCACAGGCCTCTAGCTATACCCCGTGTCCTAGATGTTGTAGATGATGTTTTTACGGAATCCAGTCTTACTTCAGATACTTTGCCCCCGGCCCCTAGGAAACCTGACAGGTACTACAGAGTACCTGATTCTCACAAATTTCTCTTCAAGAATCCTACTGCAAATCCAGAGACCATTTCCCAGGGACCTAAAGGTATTAAGGCTACTGCTGCTAAAAATCCTACTCCTTCAGACAGGGATTCCAGATCTTTAGACAGATGGAGTAAGAAAGTATGTACCTATGCAACTCTTGCCAGCAGGGCATTGAATTGCCAGTTTCACATGTTGAAGTACCAGCAGCATATTATGGAACTAATTAAACAAAAAAATGGTGTTACTTTCAGATTGTGGAGAAAATAAAACTTTACAAGAGCTAATGCATTCTGCAAACCAAGTTAGTAAGCATACTTTGCAGTGTGGCTTTGATACCCTAAAAGCATGTTGTGGGGCTACAGTCACGGGGTCTGTACTGAGAAGGCATGCTTGGCTGAAGAAACAAACCTTGCCAGATCATGTCAAATCCAAATTACTAGACGCTCCTTTAAATAAGGACTGTTTATTTGGCATCAAAGCAGAAGAGGTTCTTAAAAAGATGGAAGAAAAAGCTAAATCTATGCAAACTGTTAAAGAATTCTTACAAGTGCAGCCACCTAGATTCAGTAGGCATTGGCCTTCTAAAAACTGGTCCTTTCCAGGCCTGCTCAGACCAAACCCAGGGGAAGCAGGCCACCCAGACTACAGTCTCAGGGTATGCAGAGATCTAAACAATGGAGTGCCCCACCTCAAAAACAGGGAGTGGTAAGCCGCTCCCTTATGGAAAAAGTTCACAATGACTTTTCAGTTATCCTTTCCAGCCCTGCCCAATTACTTGTGCCCCTAGGAGGAAAACTTGCCCTTCATGCAAAAAACTGGATGCCTATTACTCAGGACAGATGGGTCCTAAACATTGTATCCCAAGGGTACAGATCCTACTTCCATACACTGCCAAACCCAAGCGGGTTTCCAGACCTTCCTCCAAACCAGTGGGCAGAGGCTCATAAGCAAGTACTTTCCCTGCTCAGTATCAGAGCTATTCAACCAGTTCCAGAAGAACAAAGGGGGCAGGGTTTCTACTCCAGACTTTTCCTGGTGCCCAGAAAAGAAGGCTGTTGGTGCCCAATCCTGGATCTATCAACTCTCAACATCTTTCTGGTGGTCCCAGAATTCAAGATGCTTACCCTGCAACAACTTCTCCCTATGCCAGCCAAGGATGCCTGGTTAGTCACTCTAGATTTAAAAGAAGCTTATCTGCACATCCCCATAAGGGAGTCATGCAGAAAATATCTACGTTTCAGGGTAGGCTCTATGCACTATCAGTTCTCTGCACTTTCCTTTGGCTTATCTACTACACCCAGAGTATTCACAAAGTGCCTGGCTCCAGCCATTCCATGTTGCAGGCAGAGAAATATCCAAATTTTCCCATGCTTGGACGACTGCCAGGAATTGCTACTTCAACACCTGGCATTTGTAAAAACCTTCTCACTTCATTGGGGTACACCATAAATTAAAAGAAGTCACAACTGGTGCCCATTCAGGATTGTATTCCTGGGTGCAAGCTTGGACACAACTTCCCAGATGGCATTTCTCACTTCAGAAAAACAGGTCTATCTGACAAACTACTTCAAACAAATGGCCACCAGAACCCAGCTATCTTCAAGAAAAATACTGCAAGTCCTAGGGTTCATGGCCTCATGTATTCTGCCAATTCCATATGCAAGACTGCATATGAGGAAACTTCAGTGGTACTTAAAAAGTCTTTGGCGCCAGCATTCTCAGGACCTGGAAACGGTCTTTCCAATCGTACCTTGTCTAACAGTAGAGTTCCTTTGGTGGGCAGAAGCATGCAACCACAACAAGGGACTGCTTTTCACTCAACTGCTCGGCACCCAAACCCTGACTACAGAAACATCAGACTATGCATGGGGGGCTCACATGGCAGGCAAATGCATTCAGGGCCACTAGAGCCCAGCCCAGATTCTCCTGCACATAAATCAAAAAGAGATGCTAGCTGTACAGAATGCTCTGACAGCCTTCAATTACTTAATCCTTCAAGGACAACTGCTTATAAAAACAGACAACACCACAGTTATGTGATACATAAACAAGCAAGGGGGAACTCATTCTTACCCACTCTGCAGGTTAGCCATGGCCCTGTGGAACACAGCCTTGAGCAACCAAGTGTATCTACAAGTTCAATTCCTGCAAGGCAAACAAAATTCACTGGCAGATGACTTAAGCAGAAATCTCCTAGACCCACACGAGTGGAAATTGGAGCCCAGCACCTTCAACCTTCTGATCCAGAGATGGGGGACACCGGAGGTGGACCTATTTGCCTCCCCAGAGTACCACCAGTTGAGCAAATTCTACACCTGGAATCCTCACAGCAGGGCCTGGAAGGTGGATGCCCTATCCTTTCAATGGGAAAACCTCTCAATTTATGCCTTTCCCCCTCTGCCCCTCCTCTCAAAAGTACTACTCAAGATAAAATAGGACAGGCCAAGGGCAATTCTTATTGCCCAGACTGGCCACGCCAGCACTTTTACCCACTCTTGCTCACTCTGACAACAGTGCCACCCTGGCACCTTCACCAGACTCCTACCCTGCTGTCCCAGCAGGATAGACAGATCTTGCATCCACAATTGCTATCCCTAAACCTTGCAGCCTGGCTTATCCCTTGAATATACCACCAGCAACCCTCAGCAAACAGGTGTTGGACGTCATTCTTGAAGCCAGAAGGCCTAGTACTAGGAAATCCTATGCTGAAAAGTGGAAAAGATATTCTTGGAATCAGTCTCATGGGAGGGACACAGCAGTGCCCTCCTTAACTCTAATCGTGGATTACTTAGCAGAGCTACTCCACAGAGGCCTATTCTTCTCCTCCATTACTATTCATGCCTCTACCATCTCAGCTCATTATAATAGTGAGCCACCTCTATTTTCTCACCCTCATCAAATAGTTCCTGAGAGGGGCTAACAACTTAAGGCCCCCTAGGAGAACACCCACCCCTGCCTGGGACCTTAACATTGTACTGGAAAAGCTCATGCTTCCCCCTTTTGAACCTGCAGCTTCAACAGAGTTAAAATTCCTCTCTTGGAAAACAGCCTTGCTTTTAGCCATAACTACAGCAAGAAGAGTGTCTGAGTTACAGGCACTAATGGCTGTGGACCCCTTCATTATTTTTCATGCTGACAGGGTTTCCCTCAAGACTAACCCCTCCTTTATGCCTAAGGTGGTATCCAGTGTGGCTCTAAACCAATCCATCCATTTGCCAACCTTCTTCCGTACCCCTCACAATAAAGGGGAAAGGATCCTGCACTCCTTGGTCGTGCACAGATAGCTCAGGTTCTACCTTGACAGGACTAAACCTTTCAGAAAATCCGATCAGCTGCTAGTCAACTTTGCTGCAGGGGCAGAGGGTAAGGCCATTTCAAAGCAAACTATTTCCAAATGGATAGCACACTGCATCTATTTCTGCTACAAGCACCATGGAAAACATACCACACAGGGGATCAGACCACATTCCACTAGGGCTACTTCCACCTCTACAGCATTTCTCAGGGGAGTCCCTACCAGGGACATTCTGGAAGCTGCAATCTGGAGTTCTGTACACACCTTCACCAAGCATTACCACTTACCAATCTTTTCTAAATCCAGAGCTGGATTTGCTACAGCAGTCTTGCAAGGCCTACTAGCCAGCCTTAACAATTTGACTGCCTCCACCCTTCCTCAGCTTTGGGAATCAACCCAAGTGTGAAGACTGCAAGAGTGAAACACGAAGAACATAGTACAGTTGTGTACACTTACCATAAATGTAGATGTTCGAGTGTATTCACTGTTGCAGTCCTGGTTTCCCTCCCTCCAGCCCCCTGGCTTTCTCTATCTTTCTACCTCTCCTCTCTATGGCCATTCCTAATGGAATTGGTATTTACTTTTATTGGTGGTATTCCCCACCATATACTAGCTTCCTATTCGGGGGCTCCTGACATTTGATGTAATGGCTTTGGCTGCCTGTTTTATACCCCTGACGATCTGACGTCATATAAGAAGTGACAGCATCTGAAGCAGAAATCCTAAGACTCTGGTATTCGGGCCGACTGAAGGCTACCTGCAGGCAGATAACCCAAGTGTGATGACTGCAACAGTGAATACACTCGAACATTTACATTTATGGTAAGTGTACACAACTGTACTTTATATAGAATCAGCTGTAGCTAACTGGATTAAAACCAGATCTTGCCAAAAAAAACAAGCCACCCTGGTGGACCCTTAGTATAAACAGACAATACAACAAGAGAAAGAAACTAATGCCCAAGAACAAGAGGGAACTGACTCATCAAAGGAATAAATACCTTTCTAGCTTAAACAAACAAATTAGCGATCTTGTGAAGTCCTCCAAAACTAATTATGAAGCAAAAATAGCCTCCCTAGCTAAGGACAGTCACAAGGCATTCTTTAACTATGTCTGAAATCTAAAAAGGAATAACCAGCTGTGTGCTGAACTGGTTATGGATGGCGCCACCCATACTCAACCAGAGGTAATAGCCAACCTGCTAACTGACAGATTTGGAGCAAACCTCACACCCCTGTTCCCTCCAGTCAACCCCAAAGTATACCTGCCACATTTCCACAGCCTATCTCAAGAGAGCAGGTCATCTTGGCACTCTCCAAGGCCTAAAACACAGCATCAGTGGGACCAGGCAATGTCCCAGGTTGGTTTTTAAACAATTTAAAGCATGACCTAGGAGACCCACTTGGATCCCTGTTTAACCACAGCCTGTGAACTAACTGTGTTCCTGTGGAATGGAGGACAGCAACAGTAATCAACTGACCTTGGGAATTATAGGCCCATAAGCTTGATTAGCCTCCTCTACAAGACAATGGAAAGAATCATTATGGACCTTAATAACAAGGATGTAGGTAATCTCCAAACTCTGAACTCAACCCAGTTTGGATTTGTTAAATGTAGATCATGACTATTAAACATGGTTGATGTCTTCGAGAAAGTTACCAAGGTCCTGGAAGAGGGAAAGACAGGGCATACTGCCTGTCTTGACCTAGCCAAGGCATTTAATACAATGTCCGACTCAGGTTTAATAGAGATACTCCCAATTGGGAATTAACCCATACATTATGAGATTGGTAGCCTGCAGGCTCACCGACAGAACACATACTGTCAAAGTGGGTGACTTCATCTCTAGCAAAAGACCAGTCAGCAGTGGCGTACCACAAGGTTCTGTGCTGGGCCCCTTGCTATTTGTAATTTATTTCTTAGAAGTTCAGGCAAACCTGGACGGCCTGTGGCTGACCAAGCTTGCTGACTATTGCAAATTGAGAACAAATCAATGAGTTCCCCAATGAAGTTAAAATACAGCAGACAGGGTTAATGCAGACAAATGACTGGTGCCAAAGCCATGGTTTAAAGCTAAATGCAAAAAAACATTATTATTCCCTTTGGAAAAGCTGACATCCCCACTAATTACATTATAGACAGCACACCCTAAATGTACACCCAGTGGTACATGATCTGGTTACTGGGTTTGGTACCAGTTTGAACTTCGACCACCATGTATCCTCAGTAGTAAGGAAATCCTATGTGGCTCAGCTTATAAGTAAATGGATTTATGCCTAGTCCAGTGAGTTTATCTATAATACCAGAGTGGGGGATGGTGTAGAAAGCCTTGGCAAAGTCAAGATAAGCTGTGTGCACCACCTTACCCTCTTTTCCAGCTCTGGTGACTGCTTCGAAGAAGTCTGTCCTGTTTAGGAGGCATGGTCTACCTTTTACAAACCCAAACTGAGTGGGGTCCAGGGTTTGGAGGTTACCTATGTCTTTGTGTATAAGTTCCAGGATGATATGTTCCATGGCCTTGCAGACCAGTCTCATCAGGCTAATGGGATGGTAATTCCCAGGGTCAGTGGTGGCACCCCCTTTGTGGAGTGAGATAACCGTCGCTGTGTGCCATTCCATAGGCGCAAAGCCTGAAGTGAGGCTATGGTTGAACATGGTACTTAGGTGGGGTGCCAGTTCATTCTGTAGTTTGTGCAGAACGCAGCCTGGGATGTTGTTCGGTCCCATGGATGCTGTGTTTTTGGCTTTGGAGAGTGCGGTCTTTACCTGTGCATGAGTGATTACAGGGGCTTTGCAATCTTCCGGTATGGAGATGGGCCCTTTGGGGGATGAGGGAGGGTTAAAGTTTGCACTGAACCTGTCTGCCAGGATGTTGGCTGTGACACCCCGTGCCTTGGCCCAGCAATTAAAGAGCCTCAATCCTCATCACTAACACCAGTGAGGAGCGTCCATATAGGGAAAGGATAATAAATACACATACAGTAAAGTACCATTTCCCTTAAGAACACACAGAGATCACAGTCAGTCTGGGGCTGGTTTCTCCCTTTCTCTCCAGGTCCCCAATAAGACTTCCCACTGGCACAGCTATAGGGTCCACATCTCAGCCTAGTGGGCAAGCTAAAACCTCCAGCACCCTCTCTGTCCAACCAGTGCTTCGTGTCCCTGCCCAAGTAGCTGACACATGCACACACTTTGAGATAAGAGTTTATACAACACACAAACACTGCTGGAGAAGGCTGGCACAGGTTCTCCAGCTGTGCTCCTTTTCTGCCCAGTCTAAAAGGTAGTACCAGCTGCCACCACCCACTAACATTTATCAGTTACTCAAAGGCCCTTAAAAGGGTGTCCAATTATTACTGTGCCATGTTATTATCCAAATGGTAAGTGTGACCTAACAGTCAAGACTTATTTGGAGTGACTTGGTACAGCATCACTATATACATGCAATGTACTCTTAGAGCTTAAATTATCACTACACAAATCAGCCTTAAAAATAATTAATAATAAATAATAAAAACACAAGACAATACTTCTTACTACACAGTGCTAGTCCAGAGTTCAGAGATCACAGAGAAATACTTAAAATAACACCGTAGAAAAGTTCTAACATCAACACAGAAAAACACTTAGTCTAATCTTCTTAATTCATAGCTATTTCTAAGAGAAAACACAGTTCTAAATAACTTACATCTAGAGCAAGACAGTGCTGGTAGTGTTGGATGTTCTCAAGATAAAAATGCACTGAGCTTTCTGATTCTCTTTAAATTGATAACACAAAGCTGCTTCACTTGACATCATTCTTCACACTTCTCTAGTGTTCCCAGGCTAACAGAAACTACATTTACATTCTTTACACCTGGTCAGAAACCATAGCAATAAAGGACATTTATACATCCAAATTCTAGCCATTAACTCTGGTCTTAAAACAATAGGCAGGATGCCTCCCTCTAGACATATCTGCTCCGAATTTTGACATCAAAGACAGTCATAAAATGCTTGACTTAGCTTTCTTACAGCAGAGTGCACTGTTGTTACATTTTTGTAGTTCAATATCCAATGCAGTCTTTTCACATTTAAGAGAACAAGCCTGTGGCTTACATTAGTATTTACAAATGACAGAATTATCTACAGAATGCTATCTTGCTAGGCTGGCAGCCTTCACCTGTCTTCATATTGGCAGTATCAGTTGGTTTGGTAAATGTAGTGCCATTGTGCTGTAGTTCCAAGCAGATCTGAGTGTTGCCATTGAGATTCTTGACATAGCTGTAAAAAGCTTTGTGGTTATCTTTAGAATCCATGGCAATTTTATTTTCATAACTAGCTTTGGAGGATTTTATGAGGGATCTCAGCTTCTTGCTGAGGCTGACCAGGAAGTTCCTGCAATCATGGGATTTTACTCTTTTTTTGCAACAGTTTCTTCCTTCTGTTGTAGAGTTTGTTTATAGCAGGGGACCACCAGATTTTCTTCCTTTTTTTGGAGGATAGCATATTGGTTCTTTTGGGGATGGCGTGGTCCATGCACTCATGTATGTGCTTATACAGTGCTTTTGCATATGATTCAGCAGTTGTGTCTCTATTTTCCATCTGTGTGGGTGATGTGAAGTTGGCCACTTCTGACTTAAGCATGAAGTTGGCTTTGGAGAAATGTTTTATGGCTGTTTCCTTAATAGGGGGGTGTGGGGGCTGGATATGGATGTCTAGGGTGATTAGCTTGTGGTCGGACCTGACCAGTGAGGAGTTGACCTGCGGCATGGAGCATCTGTTACCCATATTGGTAATGACCAGGTCCAGGATGTTGCTGCTACTGGTAGAGGTATGGACAAGCTGATCCAGGGCATTGGAATTGATGAATTCCAGAAAACGTTGGGCAGATGAGTTAGTACATGAGTAGTTTTCACAGTTGATGGTGGGGAGTTGAAATCTGCCAATGTTAGGGTATTGGCCTGTACCTTAATAGTATCCAGTATATCGAGAAACATGGAGTGAGCATCCTGGGGCATGGCAGGGTATCTGTAACAAGCTACAACCTGAATTGCAGTATTTTTTCTTTTAGAACAAGCTAGTAGAATGAAACTGACAGTTTTCTTTGTATAATTTAGTACTTTAGCTTGTCAGGGAAACAGAGAGCATGGGAGCAGCAGACAGTTCTGTATTACATTAAAGAACTCTACATTATTTTTTTAAAAAGTTATACATTCTACACATGCAATGAAATACTAAACCAAATGAATTTTTAAATCCATGAAAACTGATATCTGACATTTCTCCTCCCTTCTAGACCACAAGCAAGATTTCTTGAAAGATTCCCATGTAATGTAGTTTGGGGAGTTTTCTCATAGTGATGATACCCTGGTTCCCATCTTCGCAGTCCATCTGTATTTACATTACTGACACCAGTCTAGTGCCTCATTGTTATATTATAGGACTATAATACCAAATTCCATATAAGTAATTTGCCATTTTGTCCATTAACTCAGCATAATCTCTCAGTAGATTATAATCCATTACCACTGTGAATTTTTTTACCCTATACATAGGCTGTTGAAACTTTTGGAGAGCTCATACCGTCTCCAAACATTCCTTCTTCATAGCCGCATCTGATCCTTCCCGTGGTAGGAGTCTGTGACAAAGATAAATTACTTGATGCTCTTTCCCTTTGAAAAAATTTAGATAAATCCAGCCCCTAATCCCTAGTATGAAGTCTGTACTTGCACAATAAGTTCTTGGCTATAATAAGAGGGCTGGGTATTACAAGAGTCCCACTCAATATTTCTGTTGAGCTTTGGGACTTCCAAGATGGCTGCACATTGAGTAACAACTTGTTTCTAGCTCTCCCAGAGTGTGAAAACAGAAACTCAGCAGAGAAGGCCAGTAGACTTGTGTTTATGGGTGAAGTTCAGTAACTGGCTTGTAAGTGCACAGCATGGATGCCAGGAATAAAGAAATACAGACGACCTGGAAAAAAAATCAGCTACAAAAAATGAGGAAGAAACACAATGGGGAAAGTTCTGCATCATTTCAGCAAAAAGCATTGCAACCTTCAGACATGACTTCCAGTAACCTGCAGGAAGATACAAGACAACTTTATACAGACCTGGTTAAAATAAACAAGACACTGATAGAGTATATCAACACAAAAAACAAAATGTTGGAAAACATGGAAGACACTTTAAACAGATATTCAGATAAGATGATAAAGCTGCAAAAATCAGAGGCCGAAATGAAGAAAAGGCTGGCTAAATATAAAACTGCTCAGGAAGAGATCTTTCAAAAATAATAGAATTAGAAGACAGAGCACGTAGGGAAAATGAGAGATTTTTAGCTATACCAGAGAAGCTGGAAGAAACAGACTGCATTAATTTTATGAAAGCACAAATAAGCAGCTGGACTGGTATTCCACAGCAGGAGTTGTTAGTTGAAAGGGCACATCCTAAACCTTTAATAGTAAAGATGCAGTCCTGCCAGCAGAAGGAGTTGATTCTTTTTTGTACAAATATTTTTAATTTTACTCTCAAAAACTTAGAGAGTTGCTAGAGTAACAGGATTTGTTTTAGTATACATTTAGAAGGAGTTGATTCTGACAAAACTGTGGCAGAAGGACAAAATACTGAAAGTGTGAGATAGCAGAATGTTTATGGAAAATGATTACTCATTGTACACCAGGTAGAAGAAGAGTAAATTCATTCCACTATTCAGGGCATGTCAAAATCAGGGTTGCCAGACGTCCCTATTTGGGCGGGACTGTCCCGAGATCAGCAGCCTGATCCTGAGTCCCGCCCTGCCGGTTTAAATCCCGGCCAGCCTCCGCTTTGTTTTTTTTTTTTTTTTGATTGTCCCGTATACCTGGCATACGGGCCAATAAAAAATCGCTAAACACGGAGCTACTTGTGTTGAATGCGGAACTGCAATGCATTAAACACGAGAGACCTTCTTCTTCTTTTTTGTCCCTACCTGTGGTGCTGGAAATCTGGCAACCCTGGTCAAAATACAGGTGTGGATTCAAACTGCTTTATCCAGCTTTCTTTAAGGTATTCTTCCGTGGAGAGACAAAAATACAAAAGTTTGTCCAGCAAAAAGTGAGCTGTGAAACAGAACTTGTTCTTCTGCTAATAAAGACCACAGAGAGACTGTACCTGTGAAACCTTTTCCAGCATTTCAATGGAAAATGTTGGAAAGAAGGAAGGGAGCATCAGAGTTGACTAGAAGAATTAAGAGTATGTTGGAAATGAAGCAGCGACAGGATTTGGGCGATGGAGAAGAACAGTAATAAAACAAGTAACTTACTATGGGTTTATAATGCAATAATAATATTTGTGAAATATGACGGAATGAGAAAATATGGAAATATTGGACTTTTTCAAAATTTGTTGGACTTATGGGAGACTCTAATGTGTATGTCCTACTTTATGTCGTTAATGTTCGGAAAAATGCTTTGGGGAGGGGAAGAGATGGAAGAAAGTTAACTGTAAGCAAAGAATATATTTTTCTTAATAGTACTGTGTTTGTGGTGTGTGGTTTTCTTTACATGCTGTTTTTGAGTGTGGTGGGGATTGTAAACAGGTGCTGGTGTTTCTTTTTCTCCCCTCTTCTGTGTTTCTTCTTGTACAGTTTTGGAAATATACACTGTGCAATGTAAAAAAAGAGCCTGGTTAAAAAGGCATGTCAGAGTTAAAATTAATGTGCTTTTTCTCATTCTTGCATGGGGAAATGACTGGCTTAAGGACCTTAGCTTGATTAATTTTAAGAGAGAGCAAGTAAACGAAAAAGAATATTGAATATTATGAGGCTTTTTTTACTAGCAAATACATGTATACTTAGCAGTTCTGTAGCTGGTCTTCCTGTTTCCAGTCTGATGAAGAGAATCTGGTTATCTGGTTCTCATGTGTCTATGGAGACAATCTGATAAAGAGAAACTGGAGAGAGTGTGGTGGAAGGGGATTGGTTGAGGGAAAAAGAAAAGAGAAACTGGTTAGGACATAATGTTCTTTGAAAGCTATCAGGGATTTTTCCAAGCTGGGAAAGCTTTAAAGATTAATACAAAACCAATTAGACTTGAAGTAATTTTTTCTCAGTTTTTTGAAATGCAGTGGGGATTTTAATATAAACAGGTGCTTTTGTTTTTTTCTTCTTCTCCCTTCTTCTCTCTTTTTCTTTGTTCAGCTTTAATAAATGTAAGCACTGCAATGTAAAAAAAAAAGGGGGGGGGTCTAGTTAAGAGAGTATGACAAAAGAAAAATCTGTGCACTTTTTCCGATGCTCGCATAGGGAAATTACTGGGTTAAGACCCTAGGCGTTATCCAGTAACATGTTTATTACAAAGCATGTAAATGAAAAACAATATAAGGCTTTTTTTCTGGTAAACAAGGCATCCTTAGCACTTTTGTGTCTGGTTTGCTTGTCACTAGAAGACAATTTCATAAAGAGAAATGGTTTGAAGACAGTGTTTACTGAAAGCATTCAAGTGTTTTCTCAGGTGGGAGAACAATAAAGATAGACACAAATAGCACTCATCAGTAGCACAGGTTATACCATGCATCTTAGCATGACTAAACTTTCTTTTTGGTTAACTCTAGCCTGTCTGTGTGGCTATCAATGTAGAACTTTTGTTCATAGGAAACAAAAACTTCAGTATTTGAAGACGTACATAGTTTTCTGTGTTATTGTTAAGTTGATAGGCTTTAGGGGGGTTGGGGTTGTTTGTTCTGTTTGAGGGCTTTCAAGAAAACAAAGTTATATAAAATGTGGCATAGGCTCAAATGAATATGACAAGAAACAACTGTATAAAAGACCAACCTGCTGAACAGAATATGCATGTAACATAAAAGTTGGAACTAGGCATTTAACAAAAAAGCAGTTATACATAAAGGTGTTAATAATAACTATATAAGAAAATTATGCTTTCTGTAATGTCTTTCAATCTGAGTGGTCGTAAAGATAAATATAAAAAAGAAAGAGTAGTGAACTATATTAAAAAATGTAGAGTGCAGATAGCTATGCTACAAGAGCCACACCTGGAAAGAGCTGAACACGCGAATTTGATAAAGAAGGGTTTTCAGGATAGGTTCATAGGTTCATAGGTTCATACTAGGCTATCTGCCCAAGGGCATTTATAAGCCTAGCCCATAGTTATGTGGCTTTCGCCACCCCTTTAGTTTGAATAAAACTATGCCTATTATTTTGCTGTGCCTCTGTCAAGCAGTGACACTGAAGTAATCCCTGGGGTATATCTGCAATGTCCCATCCATTGGTCAAGATTCCTCTTGAACAAGGCCAGCGAGGTGCTCTGCCTCACATGTACCGGGATTTTGTTCCACAGCATAGGGAGTCTCTGGGTGATGAATCTGTCCCTCCAGCACGTTCTATTAATAACCGTGTCAAGGTTTAAGTCTCCCGCCCTTGTGGTTCTGAGGGATCTAGATTTTTTGAGGTGAAGCATATTCATCAAATCTGGGTTTGACATGGCCTTATATGTCAGGCACAGGTCACCTCTGAGCAAGCGGTATGAGACTGAATAGAGCTGGAGTTCTTTCAGTCGGGCAGCATAAGACATATTTTTGAGACCCTTTATCCTTTCGGTGAGGAACTTTTGGGGCCTTTCCAGCTGCTGCAGGTGTCGGGTCAGATACATTCCGAATGGGGCATTGTACTCAATCATAGGTCTAATGAGTGATGAGTACAGGGGGACGATGACCTCCCTTGATCTAGATGTGAATCCCTTCATGATCAGGTGGGCAATGTAGAAGGTTTTCCTAACTACTTTAGCAACATGAGTGTCAAACGAAAGGCTACTGTCAACCTGGGTCCCCAGATCCCTGATGACTTCTTCTGTGCTCAGTGGATTGCCACCTATATGGTAGCTAAGGGTAACCTTGTTTTTCCCGAAGGGTATGACTATGCATTTCTTGGCGTTTAACTTTAGGCCATGGCTCTGGCAGCAGTTATCCGTTTCTGTGAGGCCCTTCTGAAGGATATCTGTTTCAGATGTGTTTTCGACTATGGCGCCCAGTTTGCAGTCATCTGCAAACTTTGTCAGCCATAACCCTCCTGCGTTTGCTTGTACTTCAGAAAAGTAGATGCCGAACAAGAGTGGACCCAGGACTGAGCCCTGTGGGACACCACTTGTGACAGGCTTTGAGTCTGACATGGCTCCAGCAACTCTGACCCTGTGGGTTCTGTCACTTAGCCAGTTTGCAACCCATCTTGTGATGTATGGGTTTACATTCAAGCTGATGAGTTTTTCGATGATACCCGAGTGGGGTATTGTGACGAAGGCCTTTGCCAGGTCAAGGTAGGCTGTATGGACTGCCTTTCCCTCATCAATGGCCTTGGTGACTGTCTCGAAAAAGTCAACCAAATTTAAAAGGCATGATCTGCCTTTGACAAAGCCAAACTGGGTTGGATCCAAAGTCTGCAAGTTCCCTATGTCTTTATTTATGAGTTCCATTATGATCCTCTCCATGGCTTTGCAGATAAGGCTTGTCAAGCTAATGGGACGGTAATTTCCAGGGTCGGTGGAGGCACCGCCCTTGTGAAGTGGGACCACAGTCGCCGTGTGCCACTCCTTGGGTACGTATCCTGAGGTGAGGTAAGATTAAACAGCTGTCCTAAATGCGGGTTTAATTCCTCATTGAGTTCGTGGAGCACACAGCCGGGGACACCATCCGGTCCCATGGATGCTGTGTTTTTTGCCTTGGAGAGAGCAGTTCTCCCCTGGGCGTTGCAGATCTTTGGCCGGCTACAATCCTCTGGTATAGATATCTCTCCTTTTGGGGAGAAGTTTGCACTGAACCTGTCAGCCAGTATGTTGGCAATGTGTGTAGGTTCAGTAATCTTCACATCATTTTGAACTAATTCTGAGCTTATCTGGGAGTTTCCTCCTAGGTTTCTAACATAGCTAAAGAAGGCCTTATGATTGTCTTTTGAGTCCTTGGCGATTTTTCTTTCAAAATTTGCCTTGGATGATTTTATGAGAGCTCTTAGTTTTTTACTTATAATGATCAAAGGTGTCTTACCTTTTAAGGATTTTGCTCTATCTTGTAGTAGCTTCCTCCTTTTGTTGTAGAGCTTGTTTATGGCTTGGGTCCACCAGACTGGACGCTTGCCTTTGGTACAAAGAGTCTTAGTTTTGTTTGGGATTGCCTGATCCATGCAGTCCTGTAGGTGCTGGTAGAAGGCATTTGTAAGTGATTCAGCGGTTTGAGTAATGTTTACCACTGGCTCAGGGACCTTAAAGGAGACCACACTAGTTTTTAGAAGTGTGAAGTCGGCTTTTGAGAAGTTTTTCACTGTGGTCTTTTTATTTCAGGTGGGGCGGGATGAGGACCTCCAGCGAGATTAGTTTATGATCTGATCTCACCAGTGAGGGGTATACTTCGGTGTTGAACATTGTGATCCCATGTTCGTGATGATGAGATCAAGTATGTTTTCTCCTCTTGTGGGGATGGTGACTAGTTGTTCCATGGCATTTGAGTTTATGAACTCCAGGAACCTTTGGGCTAGAGTGTTTGGGCTTGAGTAGTGTTCCCAGTCTATATTAGGGTAGTTGAAGTCACCTAGTATGATGGTGTTTGGAGATACATTTATCCCCTCCAATGTTTTCAGGAAGGCCATGTGAGGTTCCTGAGTTTGAGAGGGTGGCCTGTAACATGCTACAAATTGCAGAGCAGTCTTGCCTATGGTTAATTTCACCTGGATGGTTATGCAGCAGATTATCTGAGGCAAAGGAAAAGAGGAGTACTTATATTAATTGCAAGAGGAGCTCCAATAGTGACAGAAGAGGAAAAAAGAGAATAATAATGGAAGATATATAGTACTATGAGGCCTCTGTCAAGGGAGGAGGATTATACCGGCATACATTTACATTCCACCTAAAACTGTTATAATGGACTTTAAGAAAGTTCTGGGAGTAATAATCAGCTTTCAGCAAGGAATATTACTTATAGATGGAGACTGGAATTCGGTTGGCAACAGTGAAGATGTGTCTAGGGGTAGATTTTTGAAGACATTTACGAAAATGTTTGGCATGGAAGATGTGTATTCAGTACTAGAAGTTCGGAGTGAATTTACGTATTATTCTCAAAGATACAAAAACTGGGCTAGGCTCGATAGAATTTATATCTCACAGGAACATGTGCATTTAATTGAAGGTCTTGGAGCACACCCAATAACTATTTCAGATCATGCACCAATAATAACTAAACTAAAAACACAAGGTAATGAAATAAAATGAAATGGTAGTGCTTTCCTATCTATCGGTTGAAAAGAGAGGAATTTAAGGAGAGGGTTTTGGAAATAAGGAGCTGCTAGGAAAGATAGAAATTTCTTCTGAAAATATAGCTAGGGAGTGGGATAAAATTTAAAGTGGAGTTTAAAACTGGGGTGGAAATAATGGAAAGGGAGATATGGTTAAGAAGTAACAATTATTTATAGGGACTGACAAATATTAAAGTATTGCAAAATAGGGGTAATCCCTGAGAACAAGAAACGGACAACTGTAGAATGCTAAGCAGAAGGTAAGGAGTTACCTTGATAATATGCATGAGTTTAGGAAGATTGCTGTTAAGCAACTGTTTTTGATAATTCTAGAGCACACGAACTTTTAGCGCAATGACTCAGGCAACAGAAAGTGGAAAGTTTAGGAAGCCTGTAACAAGGAAGATAACAAGAGATACTATGGAAGTATTAGAAATATTTCAGACATTTTATGAAAGTTTCTATATAGCAGAGAAATATGTAAATCAAGAAAAGGTACAAATGGAAATGTTTATGGAAGAATTAAATATGCCACAATTAGAGCTAGATGAGGCTCAATTACTAACAGTTAGGACAGGAAGAGATAAGATAAAAATGGCTATGTATAACCATTCTACAGGAAAGTCCCCAGGAGTAGATGGTATTCCTGTGGAAGTTTGGAAGTTAGGACAGAAAATCTGATAAAGATCTGGTTTTATTTAACAGTATTTTAAGAGGAGGAGAAGTACCAGCATCCTGGAAGAAAGTGGTAATAACAGTAATACCTAAAGAGGGTAAAGATCCATCTGATCCAGCTTCATAGAGGCCCATTTCAATACTAAACCATGATTATAAAGTGTTTATGTCTATAACAGCTAAAATAATGGCAAAAGTGATACCAAAATTGATAGATATGGATCAGTGTGGTTTTGTGGCGGGGAGGCAAACATTTGACAGAGCATTAATGATCCAAAGGAAAGCAGAATGTAAAAAAATACCATTGTTATTGGTGGGTTTTGATGCAGTGAAAGCATTTGGCAGAGTAGACTAGGACTTCATGAGCAGGGCAATGGAAGCATTTGCTTTCCCTGATACAATTATAAGGTTGATTAGAAGTATAAATGAGGGATCAGAGGCGAAAATTAAAGTAGTTAAGCTCCTCTCTGATAACTTATGTTTGAGTTGAAGAACCAGGCAGGGTTGTCTGCTTTTCCCTTTGTTGTTTGTTTTTATTTAGAACCATTGGCAAAGAAAATAAAGGATTCAGACATTCAAGGTTGTAGTTGGTATGGTAGTCAGGAAAAGCTGGCTCTATTTGCAGGTGATATTATTTTATATATGACAAAACCAGAAAGGGACATTACAGTGTTGTGGAATATTTTAAGACTGTTTCAAATCTTCTCAGGATACAAAATTAATGACGCTAAAACAAAGAGGTTCGGCGCTGGCATAATGGTAAAGTTGTTTGCCTCCCAGACACAAGGTACAGGGTTTGATTCTCCCCTTTGAAAGGGAAATTGGTTGTCCTTAAAATGGCCCAATAGAGCTACTAGCCTAGTACTTCCTTATGTACTTAAAAAGGCAATAGTGCTAAATTATGTATGTAACATGAATTGGTCAAACAATATCCATATTTATGGAGAAATGATAACATTAAGTCTTTAGGAGTATGGATTAGAAATTACTCTGGCAACTAAGGATATGTGGGACGAGACTAAACAGAAGATGATACAAAAACTGAGAAACTGGAATCTTTGTTATATGGATATGGCTACTAAGATACAAGCCATTACAATGTTTTTAGTCCCTTTAGTCTTTTACACAGGTCAGGCATATTTTTATCAACCTGAAGAGAAGCTGTGGATAGCAATTAAAAAAGGGTTGAAGAATTTTATCTGGATATGGAAGACAGCAAGGGTCAAGTGGGATAAGCTGATTCTTCCACTAGAACAAGGCAAACTATGATTACCCAATTTGAGGGGGTATTTTAGAGCAACACAGTTAAGGGTCTTATACATAGCACAAGCAGAAAACTTTAATTTAAAGTGGAAAGGGATGATGATGATACAGGGGAAAGCTCAAGAAATGAGGAGAGATTGGGATTTTGGATGCAGACTCTTAAGGAGAGCAACAAAAATCATGCAGAGTATTTTATTCATAAAATAGCAGGGAATATTCTAAGAACAAAACCAGCATGAAAATGGAAAAAAGAGATTCTGCCAATAGGGATGACTATGGTTAGGGATGCAGATAATAGGCAAGATGGGGGCTGGAATTTATTGGCGAAAAACTGGCAAAGGAACCAAAGTATTGGGAGCAAATAACTAGAAAGGGTAAGGTAATAGAATGGGAAGAGGCCAAGAATTTTTTTGAACTGCAGGTTAACAATTGCCTTCCCTGTCAAAGATTGATATCCGAGTATAGGCAAAGAGAAAGAAATAGAGGGCTCTCAAACGAAAGATCAGCTCTGGTAGAGGTTTTAATAGAATCTAGAATGGAAGCTGCTGTTAAAAAAGGAATAATTAGTAGATCATATAAAATATTGCATGACAACTATAAGAATCAATCAGAGGAGTTTAGAATGGATTGGGAAGAGAGATTGGATAAGCAATTCATAAAGAAACAATGGGAGGATATATGTGTATCTCTCAAATATGCAACAAAGTTTAGAAGATTTAGGATCTTTGCCTGGAAGTGTTTACATAGGTATTTTTATACCCAAAGTAGACTCTAAGAATTTTTCCTCAGGTGCATAGCAAATGTTGGAAGTATGACGGGCAGGAAAGAGGTGGCTGGGAACATGTTTTTTAGGAGTGTAGTGAGCTGGTAGACTTTAGGGATTCCCTGCAGGCTGTTGTGCCGCAGATGTTGGGTGAGTGGATTTGATTGACTGGTGAGATGATTTTTTTGAGCTACGATACAGAATCAGAATTGGCTAGACATAGTAAAGCCTTGCTGAGTTTAATTATGGTGACTGCCAAAAAAGCAATTACTAAAAAATGGAAATCAAAGTGTAGACCAACTTTATTAGAAGCAGTGAATATAGTAACAGAGAGAAACAACTGGAATTGGGATCTTTAGAAAAGGGAGGGAACAAACTACATAGGAAAAAATGGGAATTGTGGGAACAATATATGCAGAGAAGGAACAATATTTAAGAGGCAGGATATGAATGAGCCATATAATGCTTAACTAACAATGACTTAATAGATTATATGTGATGTATAATGTTTACAACTAAAGTTGTTTCAATGGTGTCTGTGTTGTATAATGTTTGAAACTAAAGTGGTATCAATATTGTTCTTCATTTATATAAATGTAAGATTGCCTATGTCATACGTGGTAATTTAATAAAGATGTTTCTTAGAAAAAAAATATTTCTGTTGAGTTTCTAAAATGCCTGTTGACAATCTGATGGCCATGTAACTTAAAGTGTTGTACAGATGTTCTGAGAATGGTCTAAAGAGTAGAGTTAAACCTCCCCCAAAATATTTTGGTTGTCGATGGTAGGGAATATTTATTTTAACTGTTTTCCCCATAAATCTTCTACAAACAGTTCAGCTAATCTGACATAAAGTTAGCACTTCTAATCTGTAAATTTCCCCTGGGAAAGCCTACTCTCCTTAAAAATTCTAACAGAGCATTTGTCACCCTTTTTTTTTTTTTTTTTTTTTTTTACTTCAAAGGAGGACAAAGATACACACTTCAAGGTATCTAGTAACACAATGCACTAACACTAAGATGTACCTCTTACCTTGGAAATACTAAGGCGTCCCATAATATCCATAGTTACCTCTGAAATATTCTTCAGTAATAGTCAAATGGACCAATGCAGCCTTACGTTTGTCTGCTGCCTTACCAACCTTTTGTTCACATCTTACAGTATCATGTGTTGTCTTTTGCAACACCTGACCAGTAAAAATAATGATTAAGTCTGCTCTATGAACACCCATAGACTATAGCCAGACATGCCCAATAGCAGATACTTGGAACTACTAGCTGTTGCATCCACTTCGCCATGTATCCCCTTCCAGGTATCCACTATTTGTGCAGTAACCCTGTATGTCAGTATACAGGAACTGGCATTATGGAGATGATTTCTAAGGGAAATGTTACCATTCTTGGTTGTTGAAAATGTACTTCTGAACATTGTTGAAAATGTACTTCTGAACAGGAGACATCATACATTCATATTGGGGAGTTAGTCATATATATATTTTTTTACAGTTTTATAACTGAGTGCTGTATCTAAATGTCAGCAAAACATTTGACTTTGTGCCACATAGAGCTTGCTGGGAAAGTTGAGAGGGATAGGTGTGTGGTGTAAACAAGTAGGCAGGTGCAAATGTGGTTTGAATGAAGACCACAAAGGGTAACTGAGAGGAGGAGTTATGTCTGAAAAGAATAACATGGTTAAAAGTATTACTTAAGAGGTGGTATCGTGTTCTGATTTATTTATTAGCTGTGTGGTAGATGTTACTCTGAGCTGGAGGGTAAGATTGATCTGCTGGCTGATAATGTTAAATTAGAAAATTAGTCCATGCTTTTTGTGGTTTGAAGAGAGATCTGAA
Organism: Protopterus annectens; assembly: GCF_019279795.1. NCBI lineage: Eukaryota > Metazoa > Chordata > Ceratodontiformes > Protopteridae > Protopterus > Protopterus annectens. The sequence continues at coordinate 365,485,746 of NC_056730.1, read as the reverse complement.
GACACTGATTGAATAGGTAGACAGCATTTTGGTGTTCAGTATTACTATATTTAAGATATTGTACTTTAGACATAATAATTCTTATGTGGAATGTAAGTCAGATGATTTTTTGACACCTACAAAAATTATTTAGGAGTGCTCATAGAAAGTTCAAGACTATAGAATCTTGCAACCATTTCAGCCTGCCAGTTTCCACGCTACAGTGCACCATAGCCCAATCAAGCCCAGGGTGAATTTATGAATACCCATCCAATTATCCAGGCCCATTTTTGAAGGAAGATAGTGTATCATCCTGCTTTATCTGCAGGGGGAGTCTTTTCCAGGGATCTGAGCAATATTCCCTTGGCGATCAGCTGCACTAAGTAGAAGGATTTCCTGTTTAAGAGGTCTCTGGATCAGCAGGAGTGTTATAAAAGGGTATTGACTAAAGCAAACTAATTATGGGTGTGTATTTTAGAGAGTTGACTGTGGGGATAGGGAGTTAATTATACTTTTGTATAGAGGAGTAGTTTTGCCACAGTTTGTAAGATATCCAGTTCTGTGAGCTATTTGGAGAAACAGAAAGAGGCAGAAAATGGTTACTAGGCTAGATAAAGGAGTAGGACTGGTAACTGTATGAGTCAGTAAGGAATCTAGGGTATATTTACATGAAATAATGAGAGAAAGAGAGGATATGGCAGTGGTGCAGAAGGTTTTGGGGTATAGAAGAAAAATGGAGAGAGGTGTCTTAATCTGTAAGTTGAGGTACAAATAAACTGATCACGTTAACATTTGTCTTCATTGAGAGGGTGGTGGTGAAGTGGAATAAGCTCCCTGAGTAGGTAGTGATCTCTAAACCACTTCAGCAAGGTGTTGTGGTAATGAGACATGGGAGAGGGCTGTCCATGAAATGCTAAATCAGATTAGGTACATTTTCATGGTCTTTCTTTGTGTGCATGTCATACCTATGTCTAACATCTTAGTATCATTGTGCATGTGGGAGGTGGATAATAGAAGAGTTCAATTTAAGATGACTGGCAGTCTATCCATCCTATCAACTCTTCATCCTGTGTCCGTGATGATGGAGAGGAAGACATCAGTGGTGCACCGAGACTGGATTTGGGGACACTTACACTGATGGCAAGGGAGTAGTATAACTAAGAAGAGAAGACAGCTGGTCAGAAACAAGCTATAAAACATAGGACAGCTAAACTGGTTTGTTGAGATATTAATAATTTCCTTTTAAGAAATACCAGGATCTTCTTTTACTTGATACTGTAATGCACGTATTTAAACAGTTTGCTGTTAACATGTCATTTTGTCAGATGTGTTGTTCTGGGTGATTATGATTACTGAAGCCAAGCAGAGGTCAGGGAAGTGCACAACATGTGCAGCTTTATCTTGTGCTTTAATAGTGAAGATTATTTTTTTCAGTATTTGGTTTAAAATTAAAAAAATAAGTCCTGTTTCAGAAGTTGCCCAATGTCATTTAAACCGAGAACTCTGTTAGATAGAATTAAAGGGAATAATTGAGATTAGGATTTCTGATTAAAGCTTTTTAAGTGTTATGAAGTTGATAAAACCTGCAGATCGCTTTAACACAAAATGCTGTTATGATTTTGACCACAAGATGGAGGTCTTTACTTAAAACTTGTTTGTAGCTCTTTTTTTTTTTTTTTTTTTTTTTTTTTGTAGCATTTTATTGCACAGAACCAAAAATGATTTTTGTACTTTCATTACAATATGTTTCTAAGTTCTTGTTTGCATGAATTTGGTAGTCCTGTAGATTACCCATGCTTGCATTTTCTTATATCAGTTATTTCATTTCTAAGAATTTCTTCTAGTCATTGTTTGCAGTGAGCAGATGCAAAGACTAACAGTGAGAAATAAAATGCATCGTAATTTTATTGTTTACTAAAATGTTTTCTGTAAAGTATTGAGTATTATGTCAATGTTTAGCACTTGAATGGTTTGTGTAAGTACTTTACTCTGAAAAAAGATTGTTTAAAATGCAGTCTTTTAACCCTTCTGTAAACAAGGTCACTGATTAGAATTCCACATACGCGGACAGCCTGAGTGCTGTCCCCTGAATGGCATAATGTAGATTCAAGAATGTATAGGGCCTCTTCCAGTCCCTTTGCAGAGTAAAGGGCACATATGTTGTAGTAAACTATAAAGCAAGCTTTTAGGAAATTGGGCCACTAAGAATTCATGTTTTAGCAGTGATTTATATCAGCATAGGAAAAGTAACAAGCTGTTGGTAATCTGTTCATCTGTTCTTTAAGATTTATGCATGATGGCATGAATTGCCCCTAGTTTTATTCTGGCTGTGCTGGATGACTCCGATGTCTCTGTTGTCTACACTACCTTCTTTTTCTTCGTTTTTTTTTTTTTTTGGTATATGAATATTTTTTATAGTAACCAAAGAAGGAAGTAAAGCATTGCACCACCATACCCTCTAAACCAGAGCTTGGATAATCTGTGATTCAAGTTAGAAGCCTTGGCAGTAAAGTTCTGAAATGTATGCTGTAGCAAGGACTTGAACCTCATCCATCTGTGTCACCTTTCTAGCTATGCTACAGCTAAGCTGTTGAAGCAGTTGAGAACTAGCCAATGTGTGGGAACATCACTTTTCTCTCTCTTTCTCTCTCTCTCTCTCATTCATTCCCTTACAATACATGATTCACCCATACAGACAAATGAGAACAGAGCAAGTGCTTCAGTGCATTATCTCACCCAAGGTGCAGGAGTAGTATATTCCACTCCTCAAGCATTCTTGCCCTTTCCCCTTTTGTCTGTCACCTTTATGTATTGTGCTGGGAGAAGCTCCATAGTTGAGGTGATGGGTCAACACACTTTCCCTATTCTGATTTATTTGTGTGAAATGATGGTGAAGTGATACTCCAGTACCTTTGCTAATTCTGAACTACTTCAAATGCTTTGTGGTGAAGCAAGCAGAATGTTAAGCACGCAAGGCCTCTGTTTGAGGATTAGTTGAAGTATGCATTTCTTTTAGGAACTGTCTATCTGGACTTTGAACAGGCCTCTCTGCTTCTGAGGGTCATGTTGGTTTTAGCAGGCAATTTGAGCTCTGAATCCCCCTTTCCCCCAGGTCAGGTACTTTCATGTATTGTGTGTGGGGAACAGTATGCTCCTGCACCTTGGTTGAAGTAATGTGTTGATGCTGTGTTCTTGTTTGTGCATCTGTATGAACCCTCTTCTTCATCCAATAATTGCTTACTGTACTCTGCCTTGTCCTACTCCTTCTTCTGGTATAGTCACTAAAAAAAGTGAAATTGCATGATTTGGATTACAGTAGGTTGAGCACAGCCCCTGTATGAAGAATGTGTTTCCCCCCTTTCCTGCACTACTTTTATCTCCCTGCTTTTGACTGTTCACCCCTTCCTCTCTGTAGCTGCTAAAACCGTCATTTCTCTTAAGGGTATTGTGACGATGCAAGGTATTCCCAGCTATGCCAGGAGAAGTAGGGCAGTGGATGTTTAACATATGCCAGCACAGCTAGCTGGAATTTTATAAAGAATTATATGCCATTTGTATATTGAACTGATTTGTATAGGTGATGTGTTGAAAATGTATTTGTAAAGTTGCTTGTGTTAAAAAAATGTACCAACAGTGGGTCCTGGTTGTATTTTAACTGATTAAATGTATATATTTTAACAGAGGGTACTGGAAGAAAAGAGGTCAGTCTCAATCCACCTTACTTTGATAAATAGTCTGAAATTAAATTACTAGGCCTAGGCCATAAAGATGTTATCTCACAGTTTTGAATCAAGCCAGAGATGCAATGTCTGTAAGAAGCGTGGTTTGTTAGTCTCTGTAGGTAGAGCAGAAGTGTTAAAATAGTATCTGAAGTAGGATATTCATTTGTCTGCAACCTGTGGGTTATGGATCCGATATCGGATCCGAACCGGCATGGTTTTCCAGCTATGGATCCAAGCTCTCAGCTCCTCCCCTCACCCATAATGCCCTGCTCTACCCTCATGACCCCAGATCTCGTTTGCCGCGCTGGTGACTGGATTTGTATTCATAGCTCTCAGCTAAGTGGTTATTTCTTACCTGTTAAATCAGAAAATTTAAAGTTTTTTGTGTATTTCTGTGTGAAAGTTTAGGTTTCCCTCTTTGATAGTTTTATTTAGAGTTAAATTAAGTAATTTTTTTCCCTCCCCTCTCTGTTGCGTAGAGTGTGTGTGTTGGGCCTGTGTGTCTGTATTTGTTTAAGTTACTTTTAGTAGCTTTATAGATTTGAATGGCTGATCAGCCCAAATCTATTTTTTCAAAATGCTCCGAGTGTGGCCATAAGCTCTCACCGGCTGATGGCCACACTCGGTGTGTTAAGTGTCTCGGGGTTGAACACCTCACATCTGGTTGCTCCATTTGTGCAGGGTTCAACCCCAGGGCACTGAGGGAGCGGAGGTCCAAGCTTGTCTTGGCGGGTCTTTTACCGCCAGACTCGGCTCCAGCCTCCGCTCCTTCGGGAACGACTGTGGCTACGGTTGTTCCCCCTGTGGCACCCCCTCCTGCTCCTGGGACTCAACCTCCCGTTTCTGGAGAGGAGAGGGATGCAAGAAAAAAGGACCGGAGGGAGAAGCACCACAAGCGGCGGGCCGAGACCTCTGCTTCGGCCCCGCCAGCCAAGCGGGCTTCTCCCCCGGCTCCGTTGTCGGCTCGGTCTCCTCCTTCTCGGCTCCGGTCCCCTGTGTGCTTTTCACCGGGTCCTGAGGAGGAGGAGACCCGATCTCCGTCGAGGCTATCGAGGAGGCACTCCAGGCCTACCTCGGTAGCCTCGCGAGATCTACATATAGCCTTTCTGATGCTGATCTGGACCGGATGATGAGAAGGTTCATCCAGGCCCAGATGCAGATGGGAGTGCTCTTGCCTCCCCCCCCTCTGGGGGGGAGCTCAACACCCTTTTAAGCCTATTGCTCCTTCTCCGACCCGCTATCCGGGTTCGGAGCAGCTGGAGCCGAGCAGCGAGCCGGGGTGGGTCGGCGCCGATAGTACTTGGTACCGGATCCGACCCTGCCCTCGAGTGCGCCGGATCCGACCTCTCGGAGCCTGGATCCGAGCCTCGGATCCGGGGATCAGTGCTCCTTCGGCGCCGTCTGTGTCGGAGCGTACTGTCCTTCGGATCCGGCGCCGGCGCTGGCTCCGGTCCACTCTTCGGATCCGAGGGAGCCGATTGTCGGATCCTTTGGTCGAGGTCGGCTCCCCTTCGGCTTTTGATGTAGTGGAGAGGGCTCTGTTGAGGGTCTCCGGACCCCCGGCACTTGTTCCGGCTCCGTCCCGCGCTCCCTCTGCACTGGGCCAGGCTTCCACCATCCGGCCCCTGGGACAGCCCGTTTCTGTGCCCCAAGTTGCTCCTATGGAGCAAATTGCTGCTTGCGAGGACTCCTCTGACAGCCCCCCAGAGGATGTCCCTCGCAAGCATACGTGCAAAAGGAGGCACATTGACTCCCCCGAGTCTCTCACAGAAGACACGGACTTGGAGGAAGGGGAAGGCTCCCCACGGTCACCCCCTGAGGATGTCTCATTTGGAGACATCATGGAAATGCTCCGTATAAGGGGGGGTGGTCTGCCCCCAAGTCTTCCTCGGACGAGTCCGTGTTCTTGGAGGCATTTGAAGCGGGCCCGTCTACCTCTTGGGTGTCCCCCCCTGCCGACCCCCTGGTGGACCTTATTACCACCAGGGCGTGGAAGGAACCGGACACCGTGGAGCCAATTCCCAAGAGACCGGATAGGATCCTTAGTCCGCCATCCGACCGGGCCCATTGGAGTAAGGGGCCTCCGGTAGATGCCATGTTGACGGCGGCAGCCACAAAGAGGGAACTGGCTCAGGAGAGTCCCTCAGTCCACCCACCGAGCAAGGAGTCTCGGATGATGGACCGCTTGGGGAAGCGGATGTTTAGTTCGGCGACCTTCTCGGTAAGGGCGCTGAACTATTTGGCACATGTCATTAGGATGCAGCGAGATCTTATTAAAGAATACGCTGCATCCCCCCCCGAGTCCATTTCGGAGGAGGACAGAGTTCTGCACTCCACCCGTATGGCCACTCTTAGGTCAGTTACTAATACTTCTATGCGGCTACTCTCCCATGCAACGGAAGGCGCCGCTAGAGCTGCGGGGACAGGACTGGTCACTAGACGTCAGGCCTGGCTCCGTCACTGCGATTTTTCTGAGCCCTTCAAAGCGTCGTTGCGAACGCCTTTGATGGTTCTGCTCTGTTTGGCAAGACTGTTCGCGACGTTGACCCAGAGCGAAAAGGACGGAAGACGCTGTCTGCCGTGAATCCGCTTCTCTGCACCCCAGAGGCCCTATTCTAGGAACCAAAAGGGTCAGAAGAAGATGTGGTTCCGGAAGTCGCAGCAGTCCCAGCCTGCTCCGGACAGCCAGTCCTTCCGTGGCAGAGGAGGACAGGGAGGACGCCGCCCTAGAGGCAGAGGGGCTCCCAGAAACTTCGGGTCCAGGGAACCTTTCTCTGAACGGCCCGCGCAGCAACCCTGAGGGGTTGCCCGACTGCTCTACTCTGGAGGCAGTCGGGGGACGTTTTTCGGGGCACCTAGCGGCATGGGAGTCCATAACAGCGGACCGCTGGGTTCTCCAAATCATATCCAGAGGATATCGCATTCCTTTCCTTTCCCTTCCAAAGTTGAAGTCCCTCCCAGACGTCCCACCCGGTCAACGGGAGGCCGCTTTGGCAGAAATTGGCCATCTGCTAAAGAAAAGAGCCATCCAGCCCGTTCCCCCAGACCAGATCGGATCAGGGTTCTACTCCAGATTCTTTTTAGTGCCAAAAAAGACGGGGGAACTAAGACCAATCCTAGACCTCTCTCTTGAATCTGGCAGTCCCCAAAGAAAAATTCCGAATGGTCACTCTGCATTCTATTCTCCCCCTTCTGGGAGAAAATCACTGGATGTGCTCGATAGACCTCAAGGACGCGTACAACCACATCCTGATGGACAGGCGCTCCAGGAGGTTTCTCCGCTTCCGGCTGGGAGCCAGTCACTACCAATTACGGGTCCTTCCCTTTGGTCTCACCACAGCCCCCAGGGTGTTCACCAAAGTATTAGCAGTGGTAGCGGCCCACCTGAGGCTTCAGGGGGTGCAGGTCTTTCCCTACCTGGACGACTGGCTTCTTACCGCCCCAACAAGGCATCTACTTCTATTGGCGCGAGACTCCTTTCTCCATCTTGCTCCCTTTCTGGGCATCACAATAAATACAAAGAAATCCAACCTGGCGCCCACACAGTTCTTAGATTTTATAGGGGCCAGGCTAGACACAAGGAGTTTACGAGCCTTCCTCACTGCGGACAGAGTTCTAAATCTGCAGCTCCAGGTGCGGGCCATTCTCCATTCAAGTTCTGTTCCGGAGTTGGTCCTGAGGGCTCTAGGGTCCATGGCATCGGCTATAGCACTTCTTCCTCTTGCCAGGCTCAATATGCGCATTCTACAGTGGACGCTCTTAGTACAGTGGTCATACCTTGCTCTCCCCATGCATCATCCCATAGCGATCAGCAAGGCTTGCAAGCGGTCCCTCTTGTGGTGGCTCCACTCCCCGGATCTCCACAAAGGCCGCCCATTTTGTGCTTCTCCCCCTCTCGCCACGGTGACCACGGACGCCTCCCGCCTCGGGTGGGGGGGGCACTTTGTGGGCCGGACCGTCCAAGGCACGTGGAACGATTCAGAAACCTTACTGCATATCAATGTTCTAGAGATGAGAGCAGTGCTCTTAGCGTTGCTAGCACTTCAGGACTTTCTTCCCTTGGGAACAATTGCAATTCAATCGGACAACATGTCTGTTGTCTGGTACATCAACAAGCAAGGGGGAACAAGGTCTTACCCTCTTTGTCGAGAAGCCATGAGAGTTTGGGAATGGGCAATCTCCACCAACCGCTTTCTAATAGCAACGCACATTCCGGGTCGGTCCAACATCCTAGCGGACAAGCTCAGTCGCACCATTCTGACCCCTTACGAGTGGTCTCTCAATTGTCAAGTAGCGGAACGCATATTCGCACGGTGGGGAACCCCTTCATGCGATCTTTTTGCTTCTCCCTCAAACACCAAGTGCGACAGTTTTTCGCTCTAATACCTCCTCCCGGAGGTACTCCAAGAGACGCTCTGGTGCATGCTTGGCCACCCGGTCTTCTGTATGCCTATCCACCCTTGCCTCTGATGCTCCAAGTTCTTCAGAAAGCCTCTCGGGTGGGTTGCAGAATGATTCTCATTGCTCCGTTCTGGCCTCGACAGATCTGGTTCCCCTTCCTAAGGTCTCACTCGGTGAATCCTCCTTGGATTCTAGATCCCATCCCGGATCTGATATCCCATCCATCCTGCATTCCTCCTCCGAATCTGGACAACCTGAAGCTGACCGCTTGGCTGCTCCAGTTCCACTCTTGATTAGGACTCGGTATTTCATCACCGGTTAAGGCAATTTTGGTGGCAGCTCATAAACCATCCAGTAGAAAGGTTTACGAAGCAAGTGGAAACGTTTTTCTTTGTGGGCGGAGCGGCAAGGCCTGAATCCTTCACGGTTCCTCTTCCTTTAGTGCTTGACTTTCTAACCACTCTCTTTAACGATGGTGCCAGCAGTTCCACAGTCAAAGTACAACTGGCGGCAATTTCTCACTATCACATTGGCCATGACTCTAATCCTCTTATGTCAGCCAAATTGTGTAAAATTTTTCTTAAAGGTACTTTTCTTCTCAGGCCCCTATAAAACAAGCAGTTCCTCCTTGGGACCTCTCTCTGGTCCTACAGGCCTTGACCGCCTCCTTTCGAGCCAGCGGCTACGGTGGATCTCAAATTCTTGTCCTATAAGACAGCCTTTTGGTAGCCATTACATCGCCAAGAGAGTTTCTGAACTTCAAGCATTATCAGCTAAACCTCCTTACTTGGTATTTCATCCGGACCGTGTCTACCTCAGGACCAACCCGTCCTTTCTTCCTAAAGTCGCTTCTGAAGCAAACATCAATCAGTCCATTAACCTCCCTGTTTTCTTCCCTAAATATGAAAACAAAGGTGAATATAAGCTACATTCACTAGATGTTCACAGGCAACTTAGATTTTATCTGAACAGGACGGCTGGTCATAGGCAATCCGACCAGCTGTTTATTTCCTTTGCAAAATTCAATTTGGGCAAGCCAATCTCTAAAGTTTCTCTGTCCCGCTGGATTTCACAGTGCATCTTACTGGCTTATCAAGCTTCAGGAAGGCCCGCACCGGAGGGTGTTCATGCCCATTCAACCCGGTCAGTATCTACCTCGGCAGCCTTCAAGGCTAGGATTCCTCTAGATGATATTTGTGCAGCAGCCACGTGGGCTTCATCTCATACGTTTATTTCCCACTATAAGTTGGATCTTGCATCTAGGGTAGAGCATCCTTTGGCTCCGGTGCTCCGGAATATCCTTCCATGATGGCCGCCCAAGATTCAGGTAGCTGGGGACTCTGTCCCACAGGTTGCAGACAAATGAATATCCTACTTCAGATTTAGAAGTTATGTACTCACCATAACGTTCCATCTGAGTAGGTGTATTCATTTGTCTGCAACCATCCCGCCCTCCTATCCCCCTGGCCTTTCAGTTTCCTGCATATTCTATGTTACCCTTTTTAGGGTGTTGTTGCTTTGGCAAACTCGATCTGAGGTCATGAGGGTAGAGCAGGGCATTATGGGTGAGGGGAGGAGCTGAGAGCTTGGATCCATAGCTGGAAAACCATGCCGGTTCGGATCCGATATCGGATCCATAACCCACAGGTTGCAGACAAATGAATACACCTACTCAGATGGAACGTTATGGTGAGTACATAACTTCTAATTTACAGCTAACAGATGCTGCAATAAACTTTAGCAAAGCTTGAGATATGTATTGTAACACATGGGGGCTAAATCCTGCCAGCTTCTACCCAAGAGGGTAGCATGGGAACCAGACGTCAGATGACCAGACGTATGTGATGTCATTCTGTAATCCCTCAAAATCTTAAGGCCCTCTCACCCTATGCCCATACAGCAACTCAAAGGCTGAAAAAATGTGGATTCCTGCGGTACCTCTCTCTATGCAAACAGCAGACTGGTCTGCAAATGCCTGTAGCATGATCTTTAGTGTAGAGTTTAACCTCTCCACAAGACTATTTGTCTGGGGATGGCAGAGGGTGGACTTCTGGTGCTTCACTCCACAGCGCTTCCACAGGCAAGCCAGCAGGACTGACATGAAATTGGCACCTCTGTCACTCAGTATTTCTCTCAGGAAACCTACCCTGCTGAAAATCTCTAGAAAGCATTTGCCACCTTCTCTGCCTCAATGGAGGACAGAGCCACCACCTCAGGGTTTCTAGTAGCATAATCTTCTACCACTATGATATACTTCTTCCCTGTGGAACTTGGGGTGCTTGGAGACCCCACAGTATCCATAGGTACTCTCTGAAACAGGTCCTCAATCACAGGCAAAGGCATCAAAGAGATTTTACCTTTTCTCCCATCTTGCCTGTTTTTTGGCACTGCTCACAGGTCCTACAGCAGCCTGTTGCATCCCTTGCAGTCGCAGCCGAGTAAAAATTCTGCATAATATGTCTCTTGGTACGCTATGTGACCTGCAAAAGGATTGTCATGGGCTATGGCTAGAAGTGCCTAATGGTAGGGTCTAGGCACTACTAACTGCTGTATTACCTCAACCTCTAGCCCTCACTCAGGGATCCACTCTCTGTATAGTAACCCTTTGTTCCAGTGTACATACTGTCCTTTTCCTTTGAGGATCATGTGCTTCCCTAGCTACCTCCCTCAATCCTCTTAGAGTAGGGTGTGGGTGCTGAGCCTGTCTCAACTCTATCTTTGTAACTCCTCCCAGCTCCCCTTCCACAGAACGTCTGGTATCCCCTGACAGTGATGCCTCACTGTCAGCCTGGGTGCTGCCTCTCACCTCTGCCCTTGTAGTCAATCTCTCCAAGGGGACATCAGTACCTACCAGCAGATGTGGCTCACCTTCTGGTTCACTGCTGCAGGGTGGCTCCCTCCCTGAAATAGCCACCTCACCAACCCTGGCTTCAGGTGTGTGGTCTGTTTGGGTCTCCTCCAGGCTACTAGATGCACATGCCTGTCTCCAAGCCTGACTGTGTGTAACTGCATGCGCACAAGGTACTGCATTATCAAAATAATTCCCTATCAAGACATATACAGGGATATCCTCAAACACACCTACTTGCTTGCTTCCTTTTCCATCCTCCCAGTCAAGGTGAACCCTTACCAAAGGCATTTGGAGTGAGGTCCCTCCTAAAGCTCTGACTGGAGTGGACTGCTCAAGCAAGTACTGCTCCTCTTTAAACACTGTGGGCTTCACAATGGTTATGTCAGAGGCTGTCTCTCTTTTAGCACTGGCCTGTATTCCATCCACTAAGATCAGTTATAAACTCTGGTGATAGTTTGTTACCCCTGTTGTGACAGCTTGCTACTGGCATACTGTTATTCCCACTTGCTGGCTTCTCCACCTTTTGTTCCACACCTTGCTTCCATGGGCATCTATATGATACATGGCCGTACTGGTTACATTGAAAACATTTAACCCTTGATCCTGTCCGTCTACCTGAACTAGTGGCTTCCCCAGTTACTGGTGGACTCTGTTGGAGTGGTTTAGGCTGCCCACCATGGTTTCCCTTATATCAATATGTAGCACTGGGTATCCCCTTCCTTTGCACTAAGTAAGGGTGTCAGGAACCATACCCAAAGCCCATGGTCAACATTGTACAGTTTACATACTCTTTCAAATATGTGAATAAAGCTATCACCCTCTGTAAATTGTGGAAGAAATGTACTGACATTTATTATTTCTGGGGTTTGGTTATTCCCTTTCCCATTACCTCCATGACCCTGGTGAAGAGTCAGAATCTCCCTCTCATGTTGACAATGCTTCTCATTTTCTTCAGCTTCCAAAAGCCGCAGTCCCTCATTTTCTTCAACCTCCAAACAACGCAGTATCTCTGCTGATTCTTATTCCAAAGATATGGCCTCCAGTTCAAGTCTGTTTAAATCCAGACATATTTTTAAGTCCTCTGAGGAAAAGGTGAACTGTTCTGTTTCTGAGGAATGCAAATCCCCATCACCAGACTGGTTATCCTCTTGGTTGCTGGTCTGGGCTGCAACTAAGGCTGAAATTGTTTCCTCTTTAGTCAGGTTGGCATGCAACAGTCCTTTGACTTCACACACCTTGGTCAACTGGTTCTTTGTCAGCTTGCCATAGTCCTGTGCTGACATCATTGCCTGCTTTCTCTGACTAAACTAAACTAACAAAAAATAAATAAAAACTGTTGCAAAAATGAAACTCTGTATGTTTACCTTGTGGCTGCTTGAGAGTACACTCATCTTCCATGACAACTGCTCACAGGCTACAGAAGTTCAATTAATATCCACACCACATCTCACCAATATGTGACATCCCCACTCTGGGCCAGTAATCAAGTGCCCCTTCTGCCCAGGCTATAAAGTAGTTACTGCCACCAGACACTCCAAAGCCAGCTACTGTAAGGCTCTTATAAGGGTACCCAATTATATTGAGTGAAATTAATACAAATTATAGTGTTTGACCAATGCAGGAGGGATTTCAGGAGTAGCCACAGAGTCACCAAATGGATATGAGTACTCTCAAAGGTTTAAAATATTCTCTAAAAGACCAACTACAATGACATGTTTAAATATATTTAATAACAAGTAATAAAAGAACATGAAAATATAGAATATATATTTACAATAAACACCAGAGTTTCAATCATAGGAAATATTAAAATAACACAGGTGAATAGATTCAGACAAATACAGAAAAATAGTACTTAACTAATCTTGCTATATTTTCCTGGCTGATCTAAAGAATTACTATTCCTAGTTCACTTACTAGAGCAAGGCAAGATGAAGCAGTTGAGGGATCCTTCTTTGTCTAGTTCCAAAAACTGAGTGCTCTGAGACTTAAGTCTCACCTAGTATTAAAATATCATTTTAGTGATGGATTACAGAATGACATCACATACATCTGGTCATCTGATTCTGGTTCCCATGCTACCCCCTTGGCTAGAAGCTCACAGGATTTAGCACATATGTATTACAATACATATCTCAAGCTTTGCTAAAGTTTATTGTAGCATCTGGAAACTGTGAAACAATTTTAACACTTCTGCTATTCCTGCAGAGACTAACAAACCATGCTTCTTAAAGGCAATTGCATCTTTGGTGGCTTCATTCATAATTGTGAGAACATGTTTATGGCATAAGCCCAGTAATTTAATTTCAGAATATTTTTCAAAGTCAGGTGGCTTGAAATTAACCTCTTCTCTTCCAGTATCCTCTGCTAAAACATATACATTTAACCAGTTACAATACAGTCAGAACCCACTGTTGATACATTTTTAACACAAGCAACTTTGCAAATATATTTTCAATGCAGCACCTGTACAAATCAGTTTGATATACAAATGACATGTAATTATTTACAAAATTCCAGCTAGCTGTGCTGGTGTATGCTACACATCCACTGTCCTACTTCCCCTGGCATAGCTGGGCTGGCAATACCTCGTATTGTCACAGGTACTTTTCTGGATGTCTTGGAGCTGTCATATATTGTAAATATTGCTTTCTCTGGGGTCCACACTTGGGGCATAAATTACAGTATATGTTTGCCTGAACCACTCCAAAAGCAACACTGCACTCTAAACAACAAGAATAGGCCAGGTGAATATATTAGAAAATGTTTTATTAAACAAACAAAGCGATAAAAATCTCTAACGCCCGGGCTATACAAGCCTTTATAGAAGTGCTAGAGATTTTTATCGCTTTGTTTTTTTAATAAAACATTTTCTAATGTATTCACTTGGCCTGTTCTTGTTGTTTGGAGTACAGTATATGTTTGCACTGGACCAAGTTATTGTGGACAGTGCTAGCTTGCACCATTTTGAAAGGATGATAATTTTTTATTACATTGACAGACATCATTAGTTGGTTGATTTTCCACTCCCGGTAACAAACTTGCATCATGTTTTGTTTTCCCTCATTTTATTTGACTGCTTGTGTAACGGTCTTTCTTTTACCAGCAGCAAGAGCTAGCTGCAGGGCAGTGTCTGAGGGTCCTACACTACCTTTTTGTGTAGGAAGGTTTGTAGGTATTTTCACTGAACATGTTATTTTCTGCAGAAATTACTTTGTTTATTTAATGATTGTGAAATAAACTGGAATATGTATTATTAGTATTTTTAATATGCTGGCAGGCAACCAGATTGAGGGGCAATAGTCCTGTGGATGAAAGCACCTTGCCTTCAAAATTTGCAGAGTTTAAAGTCTGGTGTTATATGTGGGCTAGTGTGCATTTGCTTGAAATACACTGGATTGTTTACTCTTTTTTAATATGTTGCTAAGTGACCTAATGAGGGATGGCAGCTGTGCTGCAGATGAAAGCTACCGGCCCTCAACATTTGCAGAGTTTAAAATATGGCATTAAGGACTAGTGTGCATTTGTGAAATAAGCTGGCGTATTTACTCTCTAGCCACTTCTTGTGTGAAACAAATTTGAAGCTGTTCCTGATTTCACAAAATGTCTCTCTTTGCCTAATATTTTGAGTCCTGCAACTTACCTTCTTTTTGTTTATCCAGTTTACAGTCTGGTCTTACAGGAGTAGTGTATACATGTATGGAATTAGTTGGAATATTAACTCTTTGGGTGCTGTTTTTATGAAACAAAGGTGGAACTTATACAATTTGTGGTTTTTTGGCAAATTATTTAGGATTGCAGTCACTTAATGTGGGGAGAGGGGGCTGTTGATGGAAGCACTTATCCTCTTCTGATCAATTTATACTATGGTTTTAGAGGACAATGGTACATTTCTATGAAATACATTTTGGATGTTGTTTGTGTGGAACAAGTTGGAACTGTCCCTTATTTCATGAAATATCAATGACTTTATCTCATTTTGATCTGATCCACCTAAAAGATGTGTTTTTTTTTTCTGGCAAATCACTGAGGATTGCAGTCTGTAAATAATGACAAACATGTTTTGCACTTGCACCTTAAGCATCAGCTACCATTGGCTCCTCTTCTTATTCATTACATCTACCGAACATGCCTTTACCCTACCCTGAGCTGTGTCTGACCTTTTTTCTAGAGCTGGTGAGGAGATTAAGAACTCCAGTGCAGCAGCATCATATTGCTGACAGGAGTGCTTTTTTATTATGCCGTACTCTTTCCCTGCCCCCTTCTTCCACACACACACACACACACACACACACACACACACACACACACACGTGTCCATCCTAAAGTGAATTTGCAATGAGGACACATGGGTATATCATCCCACTGTTGTCACAAGTCAGCCCGTACCCCTGTGTAGTGTCCCGTAGGACCATAACCCCTACATGTCCCCAGCCCTCACCAGGGATCAGTAGTGAGGTGCTTTCAAGTGTGTGCCCTTAACTTAGGATGGGCATGCCCACCCTTTACTGCCAGTGCCTCAGTCTGAGATGCTAATTGAACCCCAATGCTGGCTATTGACAAACATTTACATTTCAGACTTTATATTCCTCCATAGCTGGTTTTCTACACCAGCAAACTCTGCAGTTGCTGGGACCCCTCTGGTATGGTGAAAGGGGGCAAACACAGCAAGTTTTTTTATTTTTATACTTTGTTGCATGTTTGCCAAACCAGCAAAAACCTAGGACAGTAATATTGTGTACTTAATAAAGTAGGTGGGTAGTAAATCTTAGGATGAAGAATCCTAAGCAATGAAACTATACTACTTTAAAATTCAGAGATATTTCTGGTTATAGTAGCAGTGTTTTGTCAAGTAGCAGGTTTCATAATTTCATTAAATGTTTTACCACTGACATAGTGCCCTTCACTTAGTTAAATCCTGTTGGTTGGCATTCTCCCCACTAAAATTTAACACCATAGACCAGGAATTTCCAAGGCTGCGGGGGCCCCCCATATCATCCATTATAGGTGGGTGGACCTCAAAAGCTGCTGCTACTGGTTGGAAGAAAATGAGCAGGAAAAAAAGGTCATTCATCCTCCAGTTATGCACTTTATCCTAAAGAGGGTTGTGATATGGCCCTGTTAGGATAAAGCCAGTAATCGGTGAATGAACATGAGTGAGATAAGTGCTAAAGATAGGCAGCCCAGAGCAACCAATATCAGTCATTACTTGGTTCATAGGTGTTTACTAGGTTAATGACCACAACGGCCTTTTTAAGCCTAACTATGCATCCTAAATCTCTGACAAGTTCTGATACCCGTGATAAGTGTAAGCATGGGCCTGGGAGATGAACCATTTACAGGTTACCCGTGTCCATTAGAGACATAGGTGCCAAACCAGGGATGAATTTCTGGTTTCCCATCCAATTGTCCAAGTTGCACTTGAATTGGGTTAGGGAGGAACTCTGCTTAACATGGATGGGGAGCCTGTTCCATAGATGGGGTAGTCTCTGGGATACATACCTATCTTTCCAGCAGGTCCTATTTATATGATAGGCAAGGTTGAAGTCTTTAGCACTGGTAATTCTAGTGCTGTTTGCTTTGTGAATATGCAGGAGGCCATCATAGTGGGGTCTGACAGTACCCTGTATGCCAGGCATAGATCTCCCCTCAAAAGCCTGTAGGAAACAGAATACAGGGATAGGCCTTGAGGCGGTCTGCATAGGACATATTACTTGCACCCTGTATTCTTTTAGTGAGGAACTTCTATGGACATTCCAGTTGTTGGATATGCCTGGCTAGGTAAATAACAAAGGGGTCACTGTACTCAATGATAGGTTTGATGAATGCCGAATACAGTGGAACTTTGACTTCCTTGGATTTAGATGCCATACCTTTGTTAATAAGTTGCGCAACATAGAATGATTTCCTCACCGACTGTAGACACTTGATGATCAAAGGCTAGATTACTATCTATGTGTGTCCCTAAGTCCCTGACTACTGGGTCAACTCTAAGGAGTATATTATCAATATGATAGTTACCAGAGATGAATGACTTCCCCAAAGAATACTATTATGTATTTCTTGGCACTTAATTTTAGTCCATGGCTCTGACACCAGTTGTTTGTCTGTCAGCCCCTCCTGGAGAACATTTGTGTCAGTGTAAGATTCAATGGTAGCTCCTAATTTGCAGTCATCTGCAAATTTAGTCAGCCAGAGACCGCTGGCATTGGCCTCGACTTCTGAGAAGTAAATACCAAAAAAGACCGGTCTGAGGACTGATCCCTGAGGGACTCCACTTGTGACTGGCCTCTTTGTAGAGGTGGACTTCCCAATTCTAACATCCTGGACCCTCTCTGTGAGCCAGTTGGCTATCCACCGGGTGACATATGGGTTTGTACCTAACCTCTTGAGTTTGTCAACAATGCCTGAGTGGGATATTGTGTCAGATGCTTTGGCCAGGTCAAGGTAGGCAGTGTGAACGATTTTGCCCTCATCCATTGCTTTGGTGACCTTCTCAAAGATGTCCACCAGGTTGAGTAAGCATGATCTGCCCTTAATGAAACCAAACTGGGTTGGGTCCAGTGTCTGTGGGTTTATGATATCTCTACTGATCATCTCCATGAGAATTCTTTCCATGACTTTACATATAAGACTAGTGAGACTTATAGGTCTGGAATTTCCAGGGTCTGTAGATGGCCCACCTTTGTGCAGAGGGATGACTGTTGCCTTTCTCCATTCATGAGGCACACAGTCTCTTTGGAGGCTACAGTTAAATAGTAATTCCAGAGGCCCTGACAGGTTATGTTTCATGCTGTCTAGATGGCATCCTGGGTTATTGTCTGGGTCCATTGATGCAGTGTTCTTGGTCTTAGAGAGAGCAGTAAGGACATGTTCCCAAGTAATAGTAGAGAGAGTTATATTTGATGATATTTCCTGAGGGAAGTTTGAGGGGGAGAGAGGGGTAAAGTTGGAGCTAAATTTATCAGCCAGCAGGTTTGCTACATCTTCTGGCTCAGTATAGGTGGCCCCATTTACAGGTTGCGGACAGAGCTGAAGAATCATTTGCAGTTGTCCTTCGTCTAGGAGGCCAAACATATCTAAAATTTGGCTTTGGTAGACTTTATTTGTCCTCTGAGTTGTTTGTTTAGTTTGATGAGAATGCTTTTATCCTACTGGGTGCTGCACCTCCTAATTTATGCCATAATTTTCTTCCTCCTGTTATACAGCCAATTGATTTTGTGATTCTACCAGGGTGGCTTGGGATTTTAAGAAGAACAAATGCTTCCTATCTTGAGGGATAGTTTTCTTTCAGGAAGTTTACTGTCAGGACACCAGATTCTGTAACACAAAATCTTTTATCAAGAAGTCTGGGCAAAGTGAAAATTAATGGCCAGATAAAGATTCAAAATCAGGAAAAACATGTAAATATTACTCTTAATTTACTTAAAAAATAATAGAATAACATGTTTTGCATCAGCACACATTTTTGGACAATAAGAAGTATAAAACCCTAATGTCTGGGAATGATTTACCAGCAAATCAAATTTTATGAAGGTAGTGCAAAAATATGAATCAGAATCAAGGACATTCTGTGAAATGAGAGACAGGTATGCATTAATACTAGTGAGTGCTAAACAGCAGTCACTGTTCTGGTGTGGCTGTACAGGTATTGCCCAGTGTATAACTACTTACTGTCTGCTGAAATCAGTATAAAACTAGCATTGCTGTGAATGGGGGGTATGTGTTTGCTGTGTATTTGAGAGTAACAGGTTGGCCATAATTTTGTTCACTTACCATCACAACATAGATAAAACATACACCTGTGATAGGTGGCTGTCTTTGGTGGTTTGGCAAAAAGAGGGTATGTGTGACAGCAACTGCTCATTACCACAGTGGCACAGTGAGTAAGAGTGCCATTTGACAGTGCTTTGTTCTGGGTGAGTTCTTGGCTGTGGCTTTTTCTGTGTGGAGTCTGCATGCCTTCCCTCTCTTTGTTTATCCATGTGCTCTAATTTCCTCCAGCATCTCAAAGACATGCAGTAGGTGAACTGGCATTCCTGCAGTTTTCCTGAAGGCGAACATGCAAAGATTGTGTGTGTGTGTGTGTGTGTGTGTGTGTGTGTGTGTGTGTGTGTGTGTGTGTGTGTGTGTGTATGTGTGTGTGTGTGTTTGTGCATCTCTCGCTCTCTCTCTCTCTATATATATATATATATATATATATATACATATACATTTATACGTATTTCTATTTCTCTTTCTCTCTCTCTGTATATATGTATATGTGTATATATATATATATATATATATATATATATATATATATATATATATATATATATATCTGTACACACACACACACACACACACACACACACACACACACACACACACACACACACAATAATGTGGGGTGCATGCATAGCTCTTCTGGATATCAGTAAAAATACAGTTAAGAAGTAATTATCTTTCAGCAGTAAGGCATACAATACATTGTAAAACATTCAGACCTTTAGAGTTTCTAAGGATCTTGTGAGCTTCTGCACCCCAGACTTTATAAATGGATTCTGACACAGATTTAGTGGTGCCCCCTGCCCTCAACTTCACCCATTCCAAAACCAGCCCTTCTCAGAGGTGTATACATAAGGTTGCTGTAACTTGTGTGAGAGGCTGGGGGTGGTGTGCCCATTACTTCTTTAATTATTCTCATAACCAAACCTCACTGGTGTGCATAAGAGTTTATTATAGTATGTGTGTGTTGGGGCAGGGGACAATGTGGTCGTTGCTTCTTTTAATTTTCTCACACGCCTTGCTGATGTGCAAAGAAGGTTATTATAGTATGTGTGTAGGGGCAGTTTTCTGTGTATTAGCAACAAGTCGAACTACATTACTGTGATCTCTTCCTCCCAATCACACATCAAGCTAGCATACAGGTGTCTGCCTTTGCAGAGTAGAGGGTGTGAAGTGTGAAGGCATGCTATGTGTCTGCATGACAGCAATCACTTGAAATATGTAACTGTGACCATTTAAACCTTGTGCTTTTCATTCCAATCTAACACCAGAGGGATGCACCTACAGTAATTCAATTCTTTTTTTTTTTTCAGTGAAGGGTTAGAGCGAGAGGTAGTATTCACAGACAGGACTTGTGTATTCTGTCAAACGTGTCTTGTTAATTTATTGTGAGTTACTATTTTATTAGCTTTGAACATAAAGGAAAAAAATAAGACTGAAATTCTTTTAGTTATGATTTTTGTTCATGCCACCATTAGATCAAAAGGTTGGGAAAAGCTCTAAAATGCATCTCGGAGCATCCGTAACCCTAAGGCTTCTGGGGACAGTTAGTTTAACTGAATTATTTTCTACACAGTTATTCCTCTGCTGTCTTGGCCAGGTAAGGTGAGTTGAGAAGATTCAAGAAAAAAGCAAAGTTGAACACCAGCATTAATTTTTTTCCTTAATCATAATTTAAGTTCAAGCATTTATTATATGTAGAGGTTATAAAAGATGTAAAAAAATGTACTTCAGAGCCTATACAAAGCCATGTTTTCTTGGAAAAAAAAAAAATGAAGATTAAAGCAAAATATGAGAAAAGTGCATGGTGAGACAAGCTCGGGCTTTGAGAAAACCAGGATGGAGCACTGAAGGAAGTGGGTGGGTGGGTGGGGGGGGATATCACCTCACCTAATGCCAAACTTGTACATAGATGTATCATCATTTCAGCTATATGCCAGTCACTGCCAATGTCCCTCTGTGAAATGGGTCAACATAGTGTGTTACATAGGCCTGTAAAATTTTAAGAGCCTTGTAGTTACATTTCTTCCTGTCCTAGTACTTATAAAACTCTGTAGCATGTCGTAAGAGGTTGCTTGAAAAGTGTGGCACTGACAGGGTGATACTTAGAGTGGAAGTGTCCAGGGGCCGCAATTTGACACTTGGTGCGACCCCCCCCCCCCAAATTGCTAAGACTTGCCCTGTATCCCTCAGAAACAGCACAAGAATGTGAAATTGTTATTGTAGCAACTTTTCTAAGTGTATAAGAGTTGTTGTTTCTTTCGGCTTTTCCCGGTTAGGGGTCGCCACAGCGGAACTCCGGTCCACTAATGATTGGCAGTAGATTTTTACGTGCCGAGTTGCCGGTCCTGATGCACAACCTTCAATGAAGGTACGCCCATTCACGCATGTCTCCACACAGAAGATGCTCTAGCTGAGAATCGAACAGGACAACGTCTTACTGTGAGGCGACAACGCTACCGCTGCAGCACCACCACCGCAATCTAAGTGTATAGGTTCATAGGTAGGTACTAGGCTATTGGCCCTAGGGCCTATACAAGCCTAGCCAAAAATGTACCCTGGCTTTCTCCACCCAAGAAAATTATTTTCCTGTGCCCCTGTCAAGCAGAACCACAGAAGTGATCCCCGGGGTGAATTTCCTATTACCCATCCAATCATCAAGATTTTTCTTGAAGAGTGCTAATGAGGAGCTCTGTTTAACATAGATAAGTAGTCTGTTCCAGAGTACGGGAAGTCTCAGGGACAGGAATCTATCCCTCCAGCATGTTCTGTTTATTGTGGTGACAAGGTTTAGGTCCCTAGAGTGTGTAGCTCGGAGGGATTGGGATTTCTTTAAGTGGAGCATGTCCAACAGCTCTGGGCTTGACATAGCTTTGTATGTTGGGCAGAGATCGCCTCTGAGTAGGCGATATGCGAGTAAAGCTGGAGTTTTTTGAGACGGTCTACGTAAGGCATCTGTTTGCGGCCAGTAATCCTCTTTGTGAGGTATTTTTGAGGCCTTTCCAGTTGTTGTAGATGTCTTGTGAGGTACATACCAAAAGGGGCATTGTACTCTATAATGGGTCTAATGAGTGATGAGCAGAGGGGAACAATGACCTCTTTTTTTCTGGATGAGAAACCTTTTGTGATGAGGTGTGCCACGTAGAAGGATTTCCTGACCACTTTGGCGATGTGTGATTATCAAAGGAGAGACTACTGTCCACTTGTGTCCCAAGGTCTGTTATCACACTTTCGGTGTTAAGTAGACTACCGCCTATGTGGTAGTACATGGGTACAGAATTTTTACCAAAGGGGATGACAATGCACTTTTTGGCATTGAGCTTGAGACCGTGTCTTTGACACCAGGCATCTGTCTCAGAGAGGCCCTTTTGTAGGATGTCCACATCGTTAGGAGTTTCAATTATGGCTCCTAGTTTGCAGTCATCTGTGAATTTAGTTAGCCAAAGACCTTCTGTGTTAGCCTGTACTTCAGAGAAGTAGATACCAAACAGGAGAGGACCCAGGATTGAACCATGTGGTACTCCACTTGTCACTGGTCTGAAGTCTGATTTGGAGTCTGCTACTTTCACAGTGTGAGTTCTTTCAGTAAGCCAGTTGGCAACCCATCTTGTGACATAGGGATTTATACCTAGTTTAGTGAGTTTATCTATAATTCCAGAGTGGGGGATGGTGTCGAACGCCTTGGCGAGATCTAGATAGGCTGTGTGAACCACCTTACCCTCATCTATGGCTTTGGTGACTACTTCAAAGAAGTATGTCAGGTTTAGGAGACATGATCTGCCTTTTACAAACCCAAACTGTGTGGGGTCCAGGGTACATTCCATGGCCTTGCAGACGAGGCTAGTCAGGCTAATGGGGCGGTAGTTCCCGGGGTCTGTTGTGGCCCCTCCTTTGTGGAGTGGGATAACTGTCGCGGTGCGCCATTCAATGGGCACAAAGCCTGAGGTGAGGCTATGATTGAACATGGTACTTAGGTGGGGTGCCAGTTCATTCTGTAGTTCATGTAGAAGGCAATAAGAGCAGTATTTAAAATCTGTTTCTGATTTTGGTCCTTTAACCCTCTCATTACTTTTTTTGGCTTTGTCCCTGATCTTTGTTAATTTTTATCAAAGTCAGATCAGGTGTACATAACAAACTGGCTGTAACTGATAGCTTGGGGTTCATAGATGTATATTAGTCTAACAACTACTAGTGTCCTTATAAGCCTAGCTGTGCAACCTAAATGTGACCCACAAATCTGATTTATATAAGGAGTGATTTGCTGGCTGCCTGTGTTCATCAGAGACATAAGTGCCACACCAGGGGTGAAGTTCCAATTATCCACCACTGGTCCAAGTTCCTTTTAAATAGGGATAGGGACAGACTGTGCTTCAAATGGAAGAGAGCCTGTTCTAATGAATGGGAATTTTCTAAGAAATGTATGCATCTCCAGTGTATCCTATTTATGTTGCAAAAGTTAGGTCTTTTCATCTAGTAATTCTAATTCTGTTTGTTTTGCGGCTGTGCAAAAGTTTCATCAAAACAGGGTCTAGGGATGCCTTGTTTACCAGGCGAAGATCATGTCTCAGAAATTTGTATGATACTAAGTAAAGAGGCAGGGCTTTGAGGCAATCAGCATAGGACATTGTGTTTACTTGTATTCTTTTTGCAAGGAAGCTTTGTGGACATTCCAATTGCTGCATTTGTGTGGTCAGGTACATACCGGAGAGGGCATTATACTCTATGATGGGTCTGATGAGGTGAGTACAGTGGTATGATGACCTCTCTGGACCTAGATGCCATGTCCTTGCTTATAAGAATTTTCCTACTGCCTTGGACACATGTTGGTTAAAGACTAGATTACTATCTACATGATCTCCCAGATCCCTGACTACTGAATCAACTTTTAGTAGTGTTGTATTGATGATGTAGTTATCTGGGGGTGGACAATTTCTACAAAAGTACTACAATACATTTCTTGGTATTGAGTTTTAAGCCATGGCTTTGGCACTGAACATTTGTCTGTGTTAGACCTTCTTGAAGGATATTCTCATCTTGGGAGAATTTAGTGACTGCTCCCAGTTGGCAGTCATCTGCAAACTGGGTTAGCCAGGGGTCTTTGACATTGGCTTTGACATCTGAGAAGTAGATGCCAAAGAGGACTGGGCCTAGCACAGAACTCTCTGGGACTCCACTGGAGACTTGCCTCTTTTTGGAGGTGGCATCACCAATTCTAACCTCCTGGGTCCTATCAGTGAGCCATCTAGCTATCCAGTGTGTTATAAAGGGGTTTCACCTAGTGCCATAAGTTTGTTGACAATGCCTGAGTGGGATATGGTATCAAATACATTAGTCAGATGTAAGTAGGCATAGTTTTCCCCTCATCCATTCCCTTAGTGACCTTTTCAAAGAAGTCCACCAGATTCAGTAAGCATGACTTTCCTTTTGCAAAGCCAAACTGGGATGAATCCAGTGTCTGGAGGCCACCTATATCCTTGTTGATAGTTTCCATTACAATTCTTTCCATAGCTTTGCAAATAAGACTTGTCAGACTAATGGGTTTGTAGTTTCCAGGATCTGTTGAAGGTCCTCTGTTATGAAGGGGGATAACCATCACAGTCCTCTCTTCATGTGGCACAAAGCTTGTTTTAAGACCGTAGTTAAATAATGACTGCAGGTTGGGGCTGTTTGTGAATGAAAGTACTCCCATTTTGTTGTTTATTCAGTTAACTACATGGCTTAATAGTGTGCAGCTTGTGTGAAATAAGTTGGAATACTTGTGGGTTAATTACTGTGTATATGAAACAAGTTTAATTTGCAAGCTCTCATTGGTTGCTGAATGCCCCTGATTTTGCCTCATGTTTTTGGTTTGCTTCTTATAAAATTTATGGTTTTTTTTTTTGTGGCAAATTGTTGAGAATTGCAGCCACTAAATAATAACAAACACATTACTTTTATACTTCATCTTCTTTAGAAAATTCATGATAATGCAATAACCTTTATTTTAACAATTATCTAAGTGTGTAACAGCAATATTTAAAATCTGACCATGTTTCTGAGTATTTGGCTGCCATTATTTTTGGCTTTATCTTGATTTTTGCTCTTAAGAGGTTGAATGTCATTATTTTTACTGTAGTCACATGAGCAAAGTTACTGTAACTGCTAGATAGGTGTGGGAATTGTCTGTGGATGAAAGTAACTTATCTTGTTGTCATTTGATCAGTTTAAAAACTGTGGCTTTGCAGGACTAGTGTGCATTTCAGTGGAAATAAATCGGAATTCTTGGAGTACTATGTTTTGTGTGAAATAAACCTGCAGTACATTATTGTGGCCATAATTATTTTTACCACAGTCAGATATCCGAGGTGTACACAGTCAACATTAGGGCTATGATTGCTGAGTACAGTGACAGTCTGTGGATGTGAATGGCTTAACCTTCCGTAAAGATCAAGTTAAACAGGCATTAGTCTAGCTTTGAAAGATTATTATGTATTTGTGCAGAGAAGGTTGGAATACATTACTGTGGCCATGTTTACCACAGTTGGACATTAGAGGTGGACATTAGTTGATTATAATGACAGCAGTTTGAATACTCTTAAAGCAGAAATATGAATCGAAAAGAAAAGGTGCATTTATGCAATTGCCCAAAAAAGTGCAAAGAGCTTGAGAATGCATACACCGGGCCCAAGGTACACTCAACACACCACTGGTTGTGACCCACCGTTGTGTCACAGACATGGAGACTGGAAGAACCACAGATTGTAGCCAGCTTGAGGAGAGAATTACATTACATAGGGCACACATTGTTTCCTTACTTTCACTCATTTTCTGTACAGAAGCTCCTGCCAAGTAAACAGAAAGCTAGAGAGCTTGAAAGGCTGTAGCTTACTGACGTTTGTGGTGCAGGAGTGCACACTGATAAATTGTCAGCACAGCCAACATTATATAGACTGCATTTTAACAAAATGAGTGTGTGAATGCCTGCTATGTTGAGAAGAAATAAATCAAAATAACATATTTGCATCTTTGAAAATAAGAACCTCAGAGCATTTTGGTAAGCACTAAGCAAACCACAATTAAGCCTGTTTTGCTTTGTTTTTTTTTTTTGTATTATTGGCATGAACATACTTCATTTATTCTTTATGAAGTAAAATTATGTCTTCGCAGATTGCTTCTCCAATTTGAAAAATATTTAATATGAACTAATTTGCATGTCTAAATTATTTAATCATAATGTACTTATATATTTTTGTCATTTAATAATATTACATCTGGTAAGAAAAAGGATAACTTTTGTAACAATCAGGATTGATACTACAGGCAAGTAGGACTTTTCAGCAGGTAAAACTTTATTAGGCTGACAGGAGTCCTTCCCCTTCCTATCATGCACCACACATTCCTGTCTCTCCATCTCTTTTAGGGAAAAAATGTCCACAGTCTGCTTTTACCATTAAAGTTTTTTTTCTTTGAATGATAATAGCTAGTGTGTATGAGCAGAAGTCACTTTTTTCTGCTTCCGTTCTCATCTTTTATGTGCAGTCTTTTTCTTAAATGTCTGTCTTTATGACATGTTTTCTGTCAGAAAATCCTGTTTTCATCTTGACTACTGTGGGCTTAGGCTGTTTGCTCTTTTTCATTTTTATTTATTTTATTTTATTTACCCTTTGTTGACTAGTTATTCCCCCTAGGCTTATGACCTGTTTTCAGGGAAGATTTTTTATACTACTGGAGAATTTGCCAGGGCATTGGGGGACTTCCCGTACTGTTTTTGATATGTGCCATGGGATCTTGTACATACACCTAAGCTACCACCAACTCAAGCAGATGGGATCTCAGTTTAACATCTCATCCACAAGATGGCACACTCTGAAACACAGCACCCCCTTATGCTGCAGTGTAGTATCAGCAATCGATCCACCTCGTGTGGGAATAGAACCCACAACCTTCTGCACCAAAAGTGAATATGCTACCTATTGCTCCACTGAAACTGCAAGTCATGTCATAAACAAAAAACCTCCACACTCTTCAAGCCCAACTCACTCTGGAGAATGAAGACATCTGTGCCATGACCAAGACTTAGTTTAAAGACATAGAAATACTCTGGAAGTGCAAGGCTACAGTGCCTTCCACTTATTTCGACCAGCAAACAGCACAGACTGAGGCCAAAGGTGAAGGTGTTTTGATCTATGTTAGCAACAAACATGCCTCCAGGTTGGGTACACAAGATGATATCATGGAACTCATCCACATGCAAGTCACCATAGGTAAGGTCCATCTCCATGTCATGGCTAGCTACAGGTTACCATATGCGCTTTTGGAGTTTCACAGCTCTTACCAAAACGTATTAGAGGTGCTCACCATACAACCAAACACCCAAGTCATGGGTGACTTTACCCCTCTGTGAAACATGCACTGCCACAAACCCACAGGCACATAGCTTCCTGGACTTTAACACAAAAACCCAGAAGAGATAGTGCATGCTCCAAACAGAGGATCAAACTTACTGGATCTGGCACTCACCAGCATGGGAAAGCGTATTATGTAAAGCCATGGAATGAATTATTATGGAAATGATAAACAAGGACATTGACAACTTACAGACAATGGATCTATCCCAATTTGTAATTGCTAAGGGAAGGTCATACCTACTTAAACTGGTAGACTTCTTTGAGAGGGTCACCAAGGCAATAGACAATGGTAAAACAGTGCATACTGAGTATCCTGATCTGGCTAAGGCATTTGATACAATATCCCAATCAGGCATCTCTTACATAACTTGCTGGATTGCCAGCTGTCTCCCAGACAGGACTCAAGAAGCCAGGACTGGTGAAACCACCAGTGGAGTACCTCAGGGCTTTGTACTGGGCCCACTCCTGTTTAGCATCTACTTCTCAGAAGTCAAGGCTAACGTTAAAGGCCTCTGGCTCACCAAGTTCAAAGATAATTGTAAATTGGAAGCTATTATAGAGTCCCCCACAAACATCTTGCAAGTGGGTCTAACACTGACAAATGACTGGTGGCAAAGCCATTCAATGCCAACAAATGCATTAAAATGCCTTTTGGGAAACTGTCGATCTAAGTTAATTACTTCATTGATAAAGTGCCCCTAAGAGTTGACCCAGTAGTATGGGATCTGGGAACATGTTTACACCTCAATCTAGCCTTTGACCAAGATGTAGCTAAGGTAATAAGAAAATTATTCTATGTCGCCCAACTCATAGGTAAGGGTATATCATCCAGGTCCAAGGAAGTTAAAGTACCACTCTACACAGTCCTTATCAGACCTGTCATTAACTACAGTACCCCCTTTGGCATGTATCTAACCAGGCATTTGTGACAATTGGAACACCCACAAAGATTTCTCACCAGGAGAATTCAGGGCAGGAATATCCTGTCCAACACTAATTGCCTAAAGGCTTTGTCTCTGTATTCAGTCTCCTACAGGCTGTTGAGATGGGATCTTTGCTTTGCTTACTGGGCTTCCTCAGACCCAGCCCTGATGGACATGTTGCACATGCACAAAACAAACCGCACCAGTAACACTAGATCCAGGGATCTAAAGTTTGCTTGTAACATAAACAGAACATGCTGGAGAGATAGATGCGTGTCCAAAAGGATCCCCACACTATGGAACTGGCTGCCCATCCATGTAAAACAGAGTTCATCCCTGATCCTATTCAAACAAAACTTTGACAATTGGATGGGAAATCACAAATGTATCCCCAATCTGGCTTCTTTGTCCCCTATGGACAGAAGTCATCAATAATAAAAGTATTATCCTAATTAACACCCTCTACAAATCCTTCGCTAAATGCCATCTAACATGTCCTCTGTATGATACTTGGAACCTAAATGGTTTGGGGTGCGTGACTGAGCTTGTAAAGCCCTAGTGGTTGTTGGCCTAGTAACAACATATGAACCTATAAGACAAAGTACTTCAGGTCCATCATAGACCTAAGTGGTTTAAATTTACATGTAAATGTAATGAGTTTTGGATGGTCGTGGTGTAGACAGTATTTCCCTGCTTGGAAAAACTGGAACTGAATATGCTGTCTGGATCTTCAGGAAGTCCATGTAGTCAAGGTATCAAGGAAGTTCCTGTGCTTCACATTGGTTACTAATCATTAATATTTCAGAGCCTTCCCATTTTGTCTCACCATAGCCCCCAAGGTGTTCCCCAAATGCACAACAGCTGTTGCAGCTCATCCCAGGCTGGCATGGTCAAGCGTTTTCCCTTGTCCATATAACTGGCCTCTAGCAGTGTTAGTAAAGAAGTTGCTTATGAAAGAAAAGGACTATATTCTGCAGTTGTTCCAGTCCTTCGTGGGTGTTAGTGAACATGACAGAATCTCAGATGGTGTTATCGCAAGAAAAAATCTTCATCAGCTACTGCCTAGATACAAATACTTGCATTGTCAGTCTTCCACCAGATAGGGTACTGAAAGTTCAAACCAGTATTCACCATCTTCTGAATGATCCATCAGTGATGGCTGCTTGTTCTCAAATTACTTTCTGGGTTTTTTAGCAAGCTATATGAGGGTTCTTCAGTGCATAATAAGAGTTCATTGTTTGTGGACTACAAACCCAGTGTCCCACCTGATACTGATCTTGCAGGTTTGTTATGAGCATCTACTGTAGTGGCTTCTTCCAGACATTGCATCTCAGGATAGTCCCTTTATCCACCACCCCCCTTGAGTGTGACGGTCACCATGTGTGCTTCTGCCCTGGGATGATGGGCATTGTTTAAGGCAGATGGTGTAAGAGACTAGTTCTCAACAAGAGGTAAATTTGCACATCAGTATTGTGCAGATGAAGACAGCTCTCCTTACTATGCACCCTCTTGAACACCTCCTCTCCAGGTGCAATTGACATCCACTATGAAAACTTTGCCGTGGTTGGGTACATCAGCATGCTGGGAGGAACCCACTGTAGTACCCTTTGTAGAGGAAATGGGCTTATGGTGATGGGCCATGTCAGCTCATCACTTTCTGGTAGCAGTGCATGTTTCTGGTTAGCCTTCTGTCTAGTGGACAAGTTCAGGCAATGCTTTATTGATGCTTCACAAGTGGTCCATCAGTCCAACAGAGGAGGATGCCTTCTTCCTTCAGTGGGAAAGCCTTGCTGTCACATGTTTGCTGCTTCACCCAGTATCAACTCTAGTGGCAGTTTCTCCCTCTTTCTCCCATGCAGGCCAACTTCAGAGGCTGGTCTGGTCCAGCAGTGGCATCTGGAATTCCTTTAATCCTTCCCCAACTCTTCATTATATTGAGATTCCTTCAGGAAAGCCAAAGTCATTCTCTTAGCTCCTTATTGGTCCAGACAAGTTTAGTTCCCCTGCTGTGGTCTTATCTTCTAGAGAAACCTCATCTTTGCACATTGAAGGGTCTTCTACCCCATCCATCTGGCAAGCCTCACAAGGATGTCTAATCCCTTAGATTAATTGTATGTTTTTCCAGTTTCAGTGATGCCCAGAGTCCTTTTTTACCCTTCTAGGCTGCTATAGATCCTTAACACCTGCTCAAAAAACATCTACCAGGAAAGTATATAGAAGTAAATGGAGAATATTTTTTGCGATGGGCCACCACTCAAGGTCTTGTTCTTTCTGAGTTCTGATTCAAAGCCAGAGTCAAAGTAAACTTTATTGTCGATCAGATATACACAGCAGTGCAAGCTGAACAAAATTACATTGCTTTGGTCCCATGCATGACATAACAATGAATACATAGTTTGAATGATAGTAAGACTAATGCACATAAAGTAATAGTTTGAATGATAGTAAGACTAATGCACATAAAGTAATAATTTGAATGACAGTAAGACTAATGCACATAAAGTAATAATTACAGTATTAACAACACAATAGATTACACATTTGGACAGAAAGACATTAGACAATATTACACTAGTAGGTATTGCAAGAATATGACTTCACATTGTGATTGCTTAGAATATTGCACTTCATCGGTTGTAGTGTGATATATTCTGATGTTTATATTGCAAATGTATGGAGTGGTGACTCACTCCCAGTCCCGACTATTGCACATTCAGGAAGTAATAGCTTAAGAAATCAGGCTAATTGTACCAGTTATTGAAGCAATTTGCCCGAGTGATTACTGTAGCTGACATTTATAGCAAGTGGCGTATTGATCTAATTATTCACTGTCATGCCTGGCATTCAAGTTCAGCAGCCTTATGAATAGAGAGAAGAAGCTCCTGTTCAGACTAGATATTTTGCCTTGTAAGCTGCGATACCACCTGTCCGCGGAAAAGGGGAATTTCTTGTCATGGGCAGGGTGAGTGGGACCATTGATTATCTTCTTAGCCCTTCCTACACATCAAGTCTCATTCATATCATCCATGAATGAGGGCGAGGAAGCAATGACTTTTTGTGCTGTCCTTACTACCCTTAGGAGAGCTTTGCTTTGCAGTTACCATACCAAACTATGATGTTATTTGAGAGGATGCTCTCAGTGGTCACCCTGTAGAAGGCTTTGAGAATGGACTGAGACAGATTTGACTTCCTCTGTTTCTGTAGGAAGTGCAGATGTTGTACCTTCTTCACTGTGTGGCTAATATGAGTCAACCAGGATAGGTCATCTGAGTTGTGCACCCCCAGGAACTTGGTGTTTTTGACTCTTTCCATTACAATCCCCTTAATTTCCAGAGGGTGATGCATCTCCTGAGTCCTCCTGAAGTCCACTATTATTTCTTTGGTCTTGCTTACATTTAAGGCCTGATTGTTGCTGTCACACCAGCCTGTCAGATGGTCCACTTCATCCCTGTAGGCTGTTTCCTCACCATTTCTGACAAGACCTATGGCAGTGGTATCATTTGCGACCTTTAAATATTTTGTTGGATTCATGCTTGGCCATGCAGTTGTGCGTCAACAAGGTGAACAGCGGAGGACTCGGGACGCAGCCCTGAGGGACACCTGTGCTCAGTGTAATACTGATTGAACTGTTATTTCCCCCACATACTTTTTGGGGTCTGTTGATGAGAAAGCCCAGTATCCAGTTACATAGGTGGGTGTTAATGCCCAGTTGGATCAACTTCGATATCAGATTCTGGGGATGACGGTGTTAAAGATGGAACTAAAATCAATGAACAGCATTATGACATAGCAATTCTTGTTCTCTAGGTGTGCAAGGATTTATGAAGTGCTATA
This sequence comes from Protopterus annectens, assembly GCF_019279795.1. NCBI lineage: Eukaryota > Metazoa > Chordata > Ceratodontiformes > Protopteridae > Protopterus > Protopterus annectens. Next base: position 365,453,879 of record NC_056730.1, on the reverse strand, counting down.
GCTATTGCATCAGCCATGTAGCGGTTAGATCTATAAGCAAACTGTAATGTATCCAGTGTTGCAGATAGGCTTGAAGAGATATAGTTCTTGATCAACTGCTCAAAGCATTTCATTACTGTTGATGTAAGAGCAACTGGCTGGTAATCATTTAGGTTTGTTGGTTGGTATTTTTTAGGTAAGGCCCGTAAGGGAATGATTTTCGTATTTTTGAAGCAACTGGGTACAATGGCTAGTAGCAGGGATGTGTTGAATATATCTGTTAGTACAGTGGACAGTTGGGTAGCACAGTCTCTTAGAATGTTTCCTGTAATCTTATCAGGACCAGCTGCTTTTCTTGGGTTTACCTGCCTTGGGATCTTCAGAACATCAGATGTTCTTAGACATAGCACCTCCTCACCCTGTTTGACAGAGAGCTTATTCGGCACACTGTTGTTGTCCATATCAAATCTGGTGAAACAGGTGTTTAGTTTGTTCAGAAATTCTGTGTTGTCATCACATGGGAAGGATGCCGGCCTGTAGTTGGTTATGGCTTGAATGCCTTGCCAGAGACATCTGGAGTCGCTTTGGTCAGAGAAGTGTCTCTGAATTTTATGTCCTTAGGTCCTTTTAGCCTCCTTTTTACATATGCTTAGATTTGTTCTGGCCTCTCTTAGGGGTTCCTTGTCTTTTGATTTAAATGCAGCATTTCATGTCTTTAGGAGCTCATATACTTCACCAGATGGTCAGGGTTTCTGATTAGCATGCATGGTGATACATTTTCATCCACATATATTTGAAGTATAGGCCATTACAGATTCTGTATACACCTCCATTTCAGTATGGTAGTTCTTTATAGCTGCATCTCTAAACACTGACCAGTTCGTACATTCAAAGCAGTTCTGTAGTGCCAAGACTGCTTCCTCAGGCCATATCCTTACTTGTCTGGTTGTAGGTTTGCCTCTTTTCAGCAGTGGTGTGTATGCAGGAGGCAGCATGATGGCCAGATGGTCTGAGTTGCCCAGATGTGGATAAGGTACTGCTTTGTAGGCCAGTTTTACATTTGTGTACATCCAGAGTGTTCTCCCCTCTTGTTACAAAGCTCACATATTGATGGTAATGGGGTAATATGGATTTCAAGTCAGCTTGATTGAAATCATTTGCAGTTATATGGGCGAACTTAGGGTTCTTATTCTGGAGGCCATTTATTGACAGATACAGAATGTTCAATGTCACGTTGGTATTAGCACTAGGGGGGATGTAAACACCAGGTATGCTTATTCCATTGAATTCCCTAGGCACGTAGAAGTGTTTGCATTTTAGTGACATGAACTCAGTGTTCTCTGAGCAGTGAGAGGCGATGACTTCACAGTTTGTACACCAGTTGTTGATATACACACAAACACCCCCTCCTTGAGATTTGCCACAGAGAGTCTGATTTCTGTCAGCACGAAATAATGACACCCCCTACACCTATATTGTACTATCATTTATACTGGAGTACAGTCCATTTCATAGGTAAGTACTAGGCTATCTGCCTGAGGGCATCTGTAAGCCTAGCCAGAATGTGTTGGCTTTCGCCGCCCCCTTAGATTAGTTCCCTGTGCCTCTGTCCAGCAAAGCCACTGCAGTGATCCCCGGGGTAAATTTTCTGTTTCACATCCACTCGTCAAGGTTTCTCTTGAAGAGTGTTAGTGAGGGGCTCTGCCTAATGTAGATTGGAATCCTGTTCCAAAGCATGGGGAGTCTCTGGGACAGGAATCTATCCCTCCAGCATGTCCTGTTTATCATTGTGGTGAGGTTTAGATCCCTAGAGTGTGTGGCTCTTGGGGATTTGTTTTTTTTTTAGGTGGAGCATGTCCATCATTCTGGGTTGGACATGGCCTTGTATGTCAGGTAGAGATCACCTCTGAGTAAGCAGTATGCAACCAAGTACAGCTGGAGTTTCTTCAGTCGGGCTGCATAGGGCATCTGTTTGAGGCCAGTAGTGGTCTTTCCAGCTGTTGCAGGTGTCTTGTAAGGTATATCCCAAACGGGGCATTGTACTCTGTGATGGGTCTGATGAGTGATGAGTAGAGGGGCACAATAACCTGTTTTGTTCTAGATGCGAACCCTTTTGTGATTAGGTGGGCCACATAGAAGGATTTTCTAACCACCTTGGCAATATGATTATCAAAGGGGAAATTTCTATCTACTTGAGTCTCCAGATCCCTTATTACATTTTCTGTATCTAGGGGACTACCATGTATGTGGTAGTTCGCGGGTTCTTTGTTTTTTTCCAAAGGGGATCACTGTGCACTTTTTGGCATTTAGCTTGAGGCCATGATTTTGACACCAGGTATCCGCCTCAGTGAGACTCTTCTGGAGGATGTGTGTATCAGCCGGAGAGTCAATTATGACACCCAGTTTGCAGTCGTCTGCGAACTTGGTCAGCCATAGTCCTCCTGTGCTTGCCTGTACCTCTGAGAAGTATATACAGAACAGGAGGGGTCACAAGACTGAGCCCTGGGGGATGCCACTTGTAACTGGTTTAGAGTCGGACCTAGAGCCTGCAACTCTCATCATGTGGGTTCTATCTGTTAGCCAATTGGCAACCCACCTCGTGATGTAGGGATTTATGTTTAGGCTGGTGAGCTTGTCTATAATACCGGAATGGGGAATGGTGTCGAAAGCCTTTGCGAGGTCTAGGTAGGCTGTGTGGACCACCTTTCCCTCATCTAAAGCCTTGGTAACTGTCTCGAAGTCCACCAGGTTTAGGAGGCATGATCTGCCCTTAACGAAGCCAAATTGGGTAGGGTCCAATATTTGGAGGTTCCCAATGTCTCTGTTAATGAGTTCCATGATGATGTGCTCCATAGCCTTGCAGACCAGGCTAGTCAGGCTTATAGGGTGATAGTTCTGTGGTCCGTTGTGGCTCTACCTTTTTGGAGCAGGATAACTGTAGCTGTGCGCCACTCTATGGGTATGTAGCCTGTAGAAAGGCTGAGTTTGAACAGTGTATTTAGGTGAGGGGTTAATTAATTCTGGAGCTCATGTAAGACACAGCCTGGGACACCATCCGGTCACATTGAAGCTGTATTTCTGGCTTTGGATAGAGCTGTTTTAACCTGTGTGTCAGTGATTGCCGGGACTGTACATTCTCCTGGTATGGTTATGGGCTTTTTAGGGGATGAGAGGGGGGTGAAGTTTGCACTAAACCTGTCTGCCAGAATGTTGGCAATATCAGTCGGTTCAGTGTATTTTGTGCTATTCTGCACTAACTCAGAGCAGATCTGAGAGCTTGTTTATGGCAGGGGTCCACCAGACTGGTTTCCTTTTCTTGGAGGAGTGAGTCTTGGTTTTGCTTGGGATAGCACGGTCCATGCATTCTTGCAATTGCTCATAGAGTGCCTTTTTAAGGGATTCAGCAGCTTGGACAGCATTGTCCTTTAGCATGGGGATTGTGAACCTTTCCACCTCAGTCTTAAGTAACATGAAGTTTGCTTTTGAAAAGTTTTTCACGGTGGTTTCTTTGATTAGGGGTGGGGTCGGAATGTGGATATCCAGAGTGATTAGTCTATGGTCTGATCTAACCAGCGAGGGGTTGACCTCCGGTGTAGAACATCGGTCGCCCATGTTGGTGTTGACCAGGTCCAATATGTTGTCACCTCTGGTGGGAGTGTTGACTAGTTGATCCAGGGCATTCGAGTTTATAAATTCTAGGAAGCATTGAGCAAGGGAGTTAATACTTGAGTAGTTCTCCTAGTTAATGTTTGGGTAATTGAAATCACCCAATATTAGGGTGTTTGGTAGGACCATCATATTTGCCAGTGTCTCCAGAAATGTGGAATGGGGGTCCTGGGTCATGGTGGGTGATCTGTAGCAAGCTACAATTTGAATTGCAGTGTTGCCCGTTGTTAGTTGCACATGGATGATCTCTGAGGCATTGTGCTGTCCTACTAACATGGAGGTGTGGATATCCTTGATGAATATGGATACACTACTGCCTTTTGTGTTTCGGTCTGGGTTCTGTGTCTGAAAAGTATGGTATGAGTTATATCCTGGTAGTGCTGGGGTGCTCTCTGTAGCCTTAAACCAAGTTTCTGTTATTGCACAGATATCGATGTTCTCCATACTGAGGAGTGCCTCGAGTGCATGCATTTTGAGGTTTAGACTTCTGGCGTTGAGTAGCATTACCCTCAGTTTTTGGTTACTTGTGCTATTTACGGTGGTGGGTTTGTCTTTTGAGCCTTGTCTAAAAACACAAGTAAAGAACTATTCCTCACCTTAGATTGCTTGGAAAGATCCGTCCTTAAATAGTCCATCTTGCTCTCCGGTGAGCATACATTTGTCAGCAGCATGGAAGGGAGTACAGGGCTGTGTGGATTTCTTTTCAGTCTGGCCTTATTTCCTCTCTAGAGCCTCTCTTTCTTGAGCTTTCACATCTTTTCCTTTTAATATGCTTCCCATGTCTGACTGTCAACTGGTTAGACAGGTTTCTGCAGTTTTTACGATGTTCCAGTAAGATTCCAAGCTGCAGGTGTTCCTGGAGTGTGTTTTAGTTTACTGGCCTCTCTGTTAGCAGTTCATCAAGCATGCAGCACAGTGAGATTTGAGATTGGATTTCCAGAAGATTATCATCATTGTAGTTAATCATACCTTCATTTCTTGCCCTTAAATCTGTTTTTTCCTTTTCTGATGAAAAACAAGACAAATAGTGCACTTTTCTGTAAGGATCCAAAACAGCCGCTGCCACACAGGGCGCCGCCTTTTTTTGTCTGCAGTTTTTCAGTTTTTAGTAGATATTTTTGACCGTATGTCTGACTATTCCACTGTAAAGGTACACCTAACAACCGTTTCTGATTTTCTCCAGGTACTTCAGTCCCTGTTGCTAGCCTTTTTGAAAGTTTGTAAGTTTTTTTAAGAGATGCATATCTTTTAAGGCCTCTTGTAAGAGTACCATTGCCTCACTGAGATTTGAACTTCATGTTAGTGAAACTAATGCTGCCTCTGTTTGAACCAGCATACTAATGCTGCCTCTGTTTGAACCAGCATGCAGAAAAAACTGATGTCGAACACTTGTCTTGGAAAATTCTCTCTTTAGTTGCAGGTACATCTGGTGGAAGGGTCTCAAAAGCCCTTTCTTTTAAAACCCTGTATTTTATTTTCCATAACAATTGTGTCTATGTAGGAATTCTACTTTCATGCCCAGATGGCCATGGAAATTAACCTTAATCAGTCAACTAATCTTAAGTATTTTTTCTGCTGTTTCCTAACATTGGGGAATATTTCATGGACTGTCTAGATGTACACTGTCAACTAAAGTTTTACCTCAGTAGAACCAAAGATATTAGAGAGGATGATCAGTTCCTCATATTTTTTGCTAAGGGCAAACCAGGTCAGAAATTGAAAAAGGTTATGTTGCTTAGGTGGATTTCTGACAACATCTCATTTTACTATATTTTTTTGGGCTAGGCTTGTAAAGGCTACAGGGCCTTTAGCCTAGTACACACCTATGAACCTATAAAGTACAATAAAACATTACCAAGTACACGTAGGGCTGCTTTTCCAGAGCTATAGCTACGTTGTCAGATTTCTTCAGAAATTCTCCCTTTGATGATATTTATGTAGTCAGATAGGTTTCAGTGCACTGCAAGCTGGGTGTGATATCAAGTTCCAGGTGGACTTTCAGATATACCTTTCTGCATAGATTTCTGTCATGATACCACGGGGAGAAGCTAGGGATTCTGTCCTGTTGCTGAGGTGAATTAGTGGATCATATAAAATATATGTTATGTACTTGCCATAACGTTAAATCTTTATAGTTCGTGTCCATTCACTTTAACATACCCATCCGCTGCCTCTCACCTAGGGTAAATTTCTCCTTATGGGGACATCTGAAGGAATGTCCATTCAGGTTATAGGATTTTTGGTTTTGCTTGCAGGAGTGGATTTTGACCTGTCAAGGAGAGCTGTTGTGCAATTTGGGAGGTAGAGGAGGAGTTTTTGAGCCTGGAAAAGTCTTAAAGGTTCTGACTGACTCCTGCCTGCAGCTACCAGTCCTGTTGCTGAAGTGACTGTACATAAATCATGACGATTTAATGCTATGGTAAATAAATACTATTCATTTACAAATCCTTTCACTGGACCTTAAACCATATCCATTTTTTAAGAACATTAAGACAGGTGAAGCTGATAGTGGGTGTGTGATAATGGCATGCCAAGGATGATTTTTTTGCATTTGTCCTTGTGCATTACCTCTCACCTAGGTGACTCCATGACCTAGCAGTGATAATAAGGTTTGCATCCATTGCGGTCAGCATGAGTTATCACTGATACAGAGCATGATGTTTTTGACATACAGCGTACAGCACCCAAGTGTGGAGTCAGGATGCATCTCAGCTGGTGTTTCCAGTAGCATATTGTACCCACCATGTAATGTTCCAAGTGAAATTAACAAGTGTGTTTATGTGAGCCATCTACCACTATTAACATTTGATGTGCAAGTGACCAAGTCTAACAGAATCGTATGTATATTGTTATTTCCATGAGTCTTCCTGGGTGTGTATGCCCTTAAAGAGAATGAGTCAGGTAAATTGTTACATTATTATTTTTTTTTCATCTCTAATTAGCTCTCCATGTCTTTTCAGGCAGTGCATAAAGTGTTTTTTGTTGGCCACCTTTTATTTGTCACCGCTCAGCTTTCTAAATTAATAATGTTAATTTCAGTATATTTAGCCAATTCATTTTGTATGTTTTTATGCTGGCAATGCAGTCTGGAGAGAACTGCAATATCTTTCTTAGCACTTGAAGAGAAATATTAATCATGCTGCTAAAATGCACACCTTGTCATGTTAATCAGCTCATGCAATTCTTTTGTACTCTATTCTCATTTTTCTACAGTGTAGAATTCTGCAAAACATGACCCTTGTTTGACACAAATAAGAACCATTTTATGTTTACCCCATTGTCAGTAGAAGACAGGTGTTAGATGTTTCTTCTTTTTTTCTCCATGGGAAGAAGGGAAGGCATCTTTTAACAGAATTTTGCCTTGGCAGTTATTGCATCTTTGTAAATTATGCACAGATTCAATTGTAACTTTGCAATTTAGATTTGCTTAGTGCGATGATGGTATAACATGCTAGCAATCTGGAATTTGTATATGTTGTGTGGAACCACTGCACATTGCCATTAAACAAAGTATGTAGCACGTGAAACTTTTATTGTAGAGTGTAACTAGGTACTGTGCAAGTAAACTATTAGCATATGGCTTGCCTCCACTGAGACTTACCTGCTGATTGTAGCATATGTGTGCACATGTATTATGTCTAACAAGGATACTTTTTAAGGACCTGTAAACAGATTTGTAACTCGTTTAACCCTGGGAGCATCTGTAAGAGCTGCTTCTAGTATCACACAGTTGCTGTCCCGGTAATCTGACAAGCTAAAGTTCATCACTCAAGTGACTTCTGGTAGTGTGTACACTTTAAATTTATGATTTTTTTTCTTTTGTTCTCCCCATGTAATGGAACAGTAATCTTTTCTTTAGAATCTGTTCTTCCACATTTTCAGTTTAAAATGCTTTATGTTGATGGCCATTAAATACATTCTGATTTATTATATCTCAACCACTGTAAAGCCAAAAGGCGTTGTTGCTTAGGGGTCTACTTTATTTGCTCGAAGTCCGAGAATATCGAATACGATATTCTCGACACAAGTACACCGAAAGCGCAAAACATTGAAAATGTAAACGGAAATCTCCGTAGGTGGAGATTCCCGTTTACTTCAATGTAGTGCGATCTCGGAGTTGGTATATTTAAGTAGCGAGGGGTGTGAGGGGGTGCAGAGGGGGCTTGTCCCCCTGCCTACACTAGTTTAAAAATTTTTTTGTGCATTTTTTTTTTTTTTTGGAATTCGATTGTTTAATAGTTCGATGCATTTGGTTCAATCCATATGCATTCGAGCTATTAAACTTTGGAGGTTCTAAAGTAGACCTGTTGCTTAGTGGGTATGTAATTTGTTGCACAATGGAAATAAGTCATAGAAATAGTTATCTGCAGTAAAATTGTATAATTTCTGATCAGTTCACCTCTGCTAACAACACAGGTGAAGATGAGCCTCATCTGCATGGTAATATCACATCAGCTGTTACAAACCATCTAACCATAATCGTCTTATAGTCTCTTCCAGCAACTTCGCTTGTTTGATTTGTATGTTGGTGCACTACTAATTTATAATTTTACTGCCTTCTTGCTAATGTTACTTTTATACCATTCTCAGATGATTTACACCTCTGTACAATCTTAACTCTGTACTACTGTTCTCAATCTGTAAACATGTAAATATGTATTATATTTTACTCTATGTTGCTGTTTAACTTTGCTTAGGTTTGCTGTTTTATATTTACAATTTGCTTAATTGGTACTATTTGTACTATGTATTGTACTATGTATTATGGAGCTTGTACTATCTATTATGGAGCTTTTCTCCCTGGGCCTCCACTGAAAACGGGCTATTTGAGCCCAGTGGACCTCCCCAGTCATCAAACTAGAAATAAATAAAATGTATTTATTAATACTTTTTTGACCGTGTTAGCCCCACTAGGCTAGGAACATCTTTTCAGTGGATACCCAAGGTCTTATTTTATGGTATTTGTACTACTGGGGGGGGATTTGTCCAGGGCATTGGGGAACTCCCCCTGCTCTTTTCAGTAAGTGCCATGGAGATCTTTTACATTTGAGCTGCTGTCAACTCAAGTAGATAGAGCCTCAGTTTAATGTCTCATCCAAAGGACGAGTTACTGTTGGTACAAATGGAGGATTTTACAGTTTTCCAGTCTGAGCAGGACAGTAACTTGTACCACCAAGTGCAAGGCAAGTATGTGTTGATGTGCTGGCATGCATGACTTTCCAGGTAAGTGCCATATTGTTGCAGGGTTGTGGAGAAACAATCAGAAGAGGGATTGCATTAGTATTTTGTTCACAGAATGGCAGGGATGCAACTGAGTGGGGAGGAGGGATAGGCGCCTCATCAGAGCTCTGCAGCTGGATCAAATGGAAATTAAGATTTGGGTTTTTTTTTCACAAAGATGTTAAAAAATTCTATATTGTTAAATCTGTTTTCTTTAACACTTGTTTGTTTAAATTTCATCTATAATGTGAAAGTGTTTTGTAACAAAATACTATAAAAATATTTATTTGAATTGAGTAAGGGATTTGGGAGTTTTGCACAGAATTCCAAACAGTTGATGAAAATACACCATCTAAAATTCATTCATTTATTTTATTTATATTTGTTTACCGGGGTATTTCACTAATAAGTATTGACTAATATCAGACTAAGTCCGGGTGAAATACAAAACATTTCACAAAAAAAAAATACAGAAATGTTAGCAGTAACAGATGAGCATAGAGCGGCAGGCATTTTCTTACAATTTTGTTCTTTGTCAAAAAATATAGAATCAGCAAGATGCTGTTAGAACTTAAAAGAAATTGCTGCCGAAAGGAAGAACTGTTTAACATTAGACTCATTTTAATTATACAAGGGCTTTATGAGAACACTGGATTATTGCTTTTTATAGATTTTGAGTTAATGTGCATAGTTTTGGTTTATGGATTTTTTACCTTATTATTTCTTTGTTTTACATATTCCTGTTTTTGTGTGAGTTTGAATTTTAAAATGCCTGTTATAAAAATGATTGTCTTGAATTGTTTTCTTATTCAGACTCTGTGGCAGGTAGTAAACAAGGCAGTGCAGTGAGGTATTGTAGTATGCACAGAGTGCTTGTTAGAGTCTCGAGTATATGATTATTTCCTGTTTTCTTTCCTTTTGTTGATTTACTTCCGGGCTAGCTAGTGGTGCTTTGTCCTGCTGCCTCCCAAGTGTTTTTATTAAGTGGATACACAAATGTGCTTTCTTGCATTGTTTTCCTAGTCAAACTCGGAGACAGGTAGTAGCAGTACTAACAAATCAGTGCCCTCGGGTACTGTGATAGACATTTGCATGCTTATTAATCTGTTTTTGTCTCATTTTTGCTGCTGTAGCATTTTCAAATTTCTTTTGAGTGTAGTGTGTTTGGGCGGTGAAACACAGGTTGCTGTGTCTTTTCTACTATCCTTTTAAAGTCAAGACGAGATTGAAAAGCTTTAGAACGCTTTCATTTTTCTTGGGCTTTGGACAAGTATGTTATGGAGACTGTTTAATGTGACAGCTAATCAGGCGAGAGCTGTCCTTATTCTCGCTCTAACCAAGTGAACAGAAGCTGTTTTTGTATTTTCTGATTTCTTTTGGCCAAGTAATATGGATGTTCATCATGCATACAGCTGCAGTCATAATAGATGGGTTCTCCTGCCGTCAGGCGGGTCCTCGGTCGGCCAAATTCCAAAGTCTAGGTCCGGCGTCGGTTGTCGTCACTTCTTCCCTGACGTCAGTGTGACAGGGGTATAAAAGAACCAGCCCACGCCATTTTCTTCAGTCTTTCTTGCTGCGCGGTGCCCGAAGCAGAAGCAGTTCGCAAGTGCCGGTCGGCCAGCTCCTGAAATTACGAAAATTTTGCAACCGAAGTCTTCTTGAAAGCTAAGTACCCGTTGAAACTTTTCTTGCCTCAGACCGATGTCAGACAAAGTTAATAATTGTATTTCATGTGGGAAGCAAATACCGCATAAGGATTTTCATTCCCTCTGCATTCCTTGCTTAGGCCCAGACCACGACGTCTTGGTCTGTCGTTTTTGTGCTACATTCAACAAACGCACAATTAAGCGTCGGGCGGAGTTCGCCCAGCACTATTTTGGCAAAAAATTTAACTATATTATGTCGTCAGATACTCCGACTCCAGTTTTGTCTAAAAAAATGCAAAGATAAGGACCGAAACACGAGGTCTGCGGCCTCTACCGACACCACGCCAAAGCCGACTACAGGTGGTCCGGTTCTCAGTGAGGCACCTACGCAGCCCCTGCCTACCGACGACACTTCATTGGCGGTGTCTTCTGTGTCCGAGGTCACAGGCTCCTCTGCCCACACCCCAACTACAGATACCGAAGCCACTCTTGGTGGTGAATCTCAAAATGTAGACAGGTCTGCCTGCTCTCAAGGTGTCTTCAGACCTTCCTCTTCTTTTTCCATCAAGGCTTTCACTAAGTCTAAAGCAGCCATGCATTCTAAGAGACAAGCTACACAGGGCCCTTCTCCAGGCCCCATGCCTAAAAAACAGATGCTTAAAATGGCTGAGGATTTAATTACTCTTATCACGGGTTCTCAACCCCCCCCCCCCAGACAAAAGGCCCAGAGTGGAGGAAGAATCCCCCTCCTCTGACCAGGCCTCCATTATTTCAGAGCACTCTGATGAACAGGAACATTCTTACTCCCCTTTTGAAGATTCTGATGCAGAGGAGTCCATTCCCTCTGTCTCCCCCCCAGAGGATTACTCATTTGGGGAAACCTTGCATACCTTAAGGGAACACTTCCACTGGGAAGGCCAAGAGTACTCAGATTCCAAGAAAAGGCTTATGGATTTTCTCTTGCTACCTCAGCACAGGCCTCTGGCTATACCTCCTGTCTTAGACATACTAGATGATTTGTACTCGGAGGCCTGCCTTAACCCGGATTCCTTACCTACAGCCCCTGTCAAGCCTGACAGGTACTACCGGGTTCCTGACAATTTTTATACAAAAGCCATGCGGCTGACCCAGAAACTATCTCACAGGGCCCCAAGGGAATTAAGGCCTCCACTGCTAAAAATCCATTACCTTCCGAGAGAGATTCCAGATCCTTAGAAAGGTGGGGAAAAAAGGTATACACCTCGGCCACCTTAACCATGAGGGCATTAAACTGCCAGTTCCATATGCTAAAGTACCAACAGTTTCTGTTATCACAGTTGAGAAGTAAAATGTCACAACCTGAACAACCAGACTTGAAGGAGTTGCAGGATTTGATGCATAGTGCAGAACAAGTGGGTAAACATACCTTGCAATGTGGTTTTGATGCTCTAGAGGCCTCAAGTAGAGCTGCTGTTACAGGATCAGTCATACGTAGACATGCCTGGCTCAAGGAGCAAACCTTACCAGATCATGTCAAAGCTAAATTACTAGATGCCGTCTACAAAAGGATGTATTATTTGGTGTTAAAGCTGAGGAGGTATTAAAGAAAATGGAGGAAAAGGCTAAATCAATGCAAACAGTGAAAGATTTTCTACAGGTACAACCTCCACGTTTCAGTAGAAATTGGCCTTCCAAAAATTGGTCCTTTCCAGCCACGGACAGACCCCAAAGAGGTAGATACAGGCGCCCGAGGGGCAGAGGGCAATCTCAAGGATCGTTTAGAGGCAGACAATGGCAAGCTCCTACACAAAGAGGTGGTGAGAATAGTTCACAGCCATTCAGAAAGCAAGCCCAATGACTTTCCCCTTTGCATGCCAAGCAAGGCTCAAATGGCAGCTCCCTTAGGCGGAAAACTGGCATTATTTTCAAAAAATTGGCATATTGTCACAAAAGACAAATGGATCCTGGACATTATAAACAGAGGCTACAGATTCCATTTTCACACCCTTCCAAAAATGAGAGGCATGCCAAACCTGCCACACAATCAAAGGGCAGAGGCACAAAGACAAATTTCAGATCTCATGGACATGAAAGCTATTCAAGAGGTACCTACTCACGAACAAGGTCAAGGTTTTTATTCCAGACTATTCCTGGTACCAAGGAAGGGAAAAGATTGGAGACCTATTTTGGACCTATCCATCCTAAACACATTTTTACTCGTACCAAAATTCAAGATGCTCACATTACAGCAGCTTCTTCCCATGCTGGGCAAGGAGTCTTGGCTGGTAACATTGGACCTCAAGGAGGCATACCTGCATGTCCCAATCAGACACAATTGCAGAAGATACCTCAGATTTCTTGCAGGTTCAACCCATTATCAATTCTCTGCATTGCCCTTTGGCTTATCTACTGCACCCAGAGTATTCACGAAATGCCTGGGATCAGTAATTGCCTACTGCTGACTTCAAGGGATACAAATATACCCATATTTGGACGACTGCCTGATCCAAGCGGACAGCAAGCACATACTTCTGAAACATCTGGCTTTTGTAATAATGTTGTTGAATTCTCTGGGATACACAGTCAACAAAAAGAAATCAAGGCTAATACCCTCTCAGAAAATAATTTTCCTGGGTGCCAACTTGGACACAAACACCCAGATGGCCTACCTCACGCCAGAGAAGCAGGGGCAACTAACTCAATACTTCAGAACACTAGCAAACTTCACCAGGCTGACTGCAAGGAAAATCCTGCAGGCTCTGGGATTCATGGCATCTTGCATCCTACTAATCCCATGTGCAAAGCTGCATATGAGGAAACTTCAATGGTACCTGAAAAACCTATGGTCTCAACACAGCCACAGTTTGGAAACAATAATACCACTAATTCCATGTCTTCAAAAGGAATTTCTGTGGTGGGCTCAAGCATGCCAAACAAACACAGGTCTCCCATTCTGCAAGCCTCAAGTAAATCAAGTCATCACAACAGACGCCTCGGACTATGCCTGGGGGGCGCACATGACAGATCGGTATATTCAGGGCAAATGGTCCCAAAAAGAAAAGCAACTTCACATCAATCAAAAGGAAATGCTAGCAGTAATAAATGCTATTATAGCTTTCAAAGACCTTCTGCATCCAGGTCAACTATTGATAAGGACAGACAACACCACAGTAATGTGGTACATAAACAAACAGGGAGGAACCCATTCATACCCCCTATGCAGGCTGGCCATGTCACTTTGGAACATGGCTCTGGAATTACAAATCGAACTTCAAGCACAGTACTTGCCAGGCAAGGAAAACACGCTGGCAGACAACCTAAGCAGAAATATGACAGATCCACACGAATGGAAGTTGCATCCTCAAGTTTTTACAGAGATAATTCAAGCATGGGGAAGGCCAGACATAGATCTCTTTGCCTCCCACGAAAATCACCAATTGACAAAATTCTGCTCAAGGACTTTTCATCCAAAGGCCTGGAGAGTGGACGCTCTCTCTTTCAGTTGGACAACTATGACAGTTTATGCCTTTCCACCTCTTCCTCTGCTGCCCAAAGTTCTATTAAAAACCAGAGCAGGCAGACCAAAGATGATTCTCATTGCTCCAGACTGGCCAAGACAGCACTGGTACCCACTACTGAGGAGCCTGACGCATTCCCCTCCATGGACCCTACCTCTAATGCCTCTTCTTCTGACTCAGCACAGCTTCAAAACTCTTCACAGTCAGCTGAAAACACTCAATCTGGCCGCATGGAAGATTCCTTAACATCACAACAGACCCTACTCTCCAAGGAGGTGCAGGATGTCATTTTGGAGGCCAGAAGGCCGTCTACTAGAAAAGCATACTCTGCAAAATGGAAACGGTTTTGTGCCTGGAATGAGAAAAAGGGCCAGAATCCTGGAAAACTGAATTTATCTCAAATATTACAGTATCTAGCTGAGCTGCTAAGCAGTGGACTTTCATTCTCCTCCATCAAAATCCATGCCTCAGCCATTTCTGCAGAATACAACACTGATCCACCTTTATTCTCTCACCCCCTCTTAAGACAGTTCCTCAGAGGGGCTAAGAATATAAAACCTCCAAGGAAACCACCAATACCTGCTTGGGACCTCACTTTCATTTTAGAAAAGCTGACCTTGCCTCCTTTTGAGCCAGCTGCCTCAACAGAGTTGCAATATTTGTCCTGGAAAACAGCTTTCCTTCTGGCTATCACCTCAGCTCGTAGGGTATCGGAACTACAAGCCCTCATGGCTGTGCAGCCTTTTATCATCTTCCATCAGGACCGAGTTTCCTTACGAACCAACCCGTCCTTTATTCAAAGGTGGTACCCAGGGTAGCTTTGAATCAGGCTATACACTTACCTACCTTTTACCCTAATCCTCAAAACAAAGGGGAGAGATTACTACATTCCTTGGACATCCACAGACAGCTGCGTTATTATTTGGACAGAACAAAGCCTTTCAGAATATCAGAACAGCTCTTTGTGTCCTATGCTATAGGAGCTGAAGGGAAGCCAATTTCCAAACAGACAATTTCAAAATGGATAGCCCACTGCATACGCTTTTGTTACTCTTTTCATGGTAAAACTGTACCTGCAGGCATCAGATCTCACTCCACAAGGGCCACAGCTACCTCTGCAGCTTTCCTCAGAGGAGTTCCTACCAAAGATATTTTGGAAGCAGCCACTTGGAGTTCTGTGCATACCTTCTCCAAGCACTACCACCTACCATTATACTCCAAAACTAGAGCAGGCTTTGCCACTGCAGTCTTGCAGGGCATCCTGGCTCCTCCTAGTTCCACCTAGTGCTTACCACCCCTTTCTTAGCTTTGGGATTCTACCCATCTGTTATGACTGCAGCTTTATGCACGATGAACATAGTACAGTTTTGTACCTACCATAAATGTAGAAGTTCGAGTGCTAATACAGCTGCAGTCCAGGTTTCCCTCCCTCCTTCCCCTCTTGGGACAGGCCTTTTGGCTAACACCTCCTCATACAACCTGATTAGGGTGTTCATTTATGGTGTATTTGCTTGCAACTACTGTATTTTGATTATATGGCATTGCTTTATTACACAAATTTATGTATTGCCTTCCTTCTGGGGGCACCTGACATCTGGGGCAAGAAAAACTGAAGAAAATGGCGTTGGCTGGTTCTTTTATACCTCTGTCACACTGACGTCAGGGAAGAAGCGACGACAACTGACGCCGGACCTAGACTTTGGAATTCGGCCGACCGAGGACCCGCCTGATGGCAGGAGAACCCATCTGTTATGACTGCAGCTGTATTAGCACTCGAACATCTACATTTATGGTAGGTACAAAACTGTACTTTCTCCTTTCTCATTCAGATGTCCAGGGTAAAACCTGTCACACTGCCCTTGCAGTTGGATCTCTGAATACAAAACAAGTAGATTTAAACACTCCAGACTAGAAACACTGCAGTTCACAGCTTGGATTGTTTACCTGTTTTGCCTTTTATTCACCTGATCAACAAGGAAATGCCGACTGTTATTAAGGAGGTCAAGAAGCCTAACACAAGGAAATCCTACTTAGCCAAGTGGAAGAGGGTTTCTCTCTGGTGCCACAGGAGGAATCAGGACCCTCTTGTAGCATCACTGTGCTTGATCATGCAATATGTAACTGAGCTGTGCATTTCAGGCCTGCCATATGCCTACGTGCAGGTACATCTATCATCCTTTTAGCTATACTGCCTATAGATCCCCACTAAGCTCTCCTTCAATTGAGTTCTACATTTGAGACTGCCAAAAAAGAGTATTGCTCCTGCATGGGACTTTAATTATGTCCTGGAAAAGCTGAGTAGCCTGCTTTTAAACCTGCTGTCTTAGCACCCTTTCCCTTGGAGAGCTCTGTTTTTCAGAACTGCAGGCCCTTATGTGCAGAGAACCCTTTTTAGTTTTCCTCAAGGCCCTTATGTGCAGAGAACCATAAGGACAGGCCAGTCTTAGAACTAGTCCCTTCTTTATGCCAAAAGTAATGACTGAGTTCTCCCTTAGTCAAACTAACCAATTGTCAGGTTTCTTTCCTAACCCCTGGTATATAGGAAATTATATCCTATGCTCCTTAGATATGCACAAACAACTAGTACATTTTCGAGGTGAGACCAACATATCAGCACTGGAGGTCAGCTGTTTGCATCCTTTGCAGACAGGAATTAGGGAAAGCCGGTTTCCAAACAAACAGTTTTAGAGACACTGGCCCATTAGCTTCAGTTGCTCTTATCATGGGAAAAAGTTGGAAGGGTCTGTAAGTGTCCCCAGCAGTATGGTACTGCCATTATTGTAGCCTTTCTTGGGTTTCTCTAAGTTTTTGGCCCTCAGACTATCCGTGAACATTCCTTCTTGATAAAGAGCCTTAGGACCATGTTTAGGTAAATGTAGTCTGGATATCCTACTGTTTGCCTGGGCAGGAAAGCTCTAAAATGGGATAGGTGGATGCTAGCTTTATACAGGGAATGTACTAAAGTCCATTAAAGGAAGACATTCTCCAGACTAAATGGGAAAGAGTGCTGAGTTCTTGAAGTCAGGCTAGACTTAAGGCCTTAGGCAGCAGAAGTCTCAGTAGTCAATAGATCTGCAATCATTTTGTATTTAAATATATACTATTATGGCAAGTTTCATACACAATTGTAATTTGTCCATCACCTCCCTTGAAAAACCCAAGTTTGGAGAAATTCTATAAATGATGAGATAAGGAATGGAATGATCTTGTGTCCTCCATACAAAGGACACAGCAGAAGGCCTTTTAGTTCACCAAACAGTTGTCACAGGGGGTCCCTCTGTTGGACATGCTGAAGTTAGCCACCCACAAGGCATGGTAAACCCCTGATTTGCTGCCTCTTGTTCCAAGGAGAGATGATAATCTTCTGGCCACCCAGAGAATGGAACTTTGGTTGGAGCTCCCAGGCTATACACCTAATTGCAGTAGCTCCCACAAAAATGTTCCCACCCTTTAGACCTATGCAGTCTATCCCCCAGGTAAACATTCCAACATGATGGACCTGTCCATCACTTTGGTGAGTGAGTTTGTATGTCTTCCAGTTTTCTTTCAGGGTGATAAACTGTCTAGACCATATTCTGAAACTCCAATAATAGATCTGATGGATGGAGTCACTGTTATAGTTGTCTGATGCACCAATGAAGGATACGTTGTTTTTCCAATCAGCCACTGTTCCTGGTATCTCTAATTGTATGACAACATTAATGCATCATGCTGCATAAGGTTTGGCTGGAGCCACAGGTTCTGGCATTACTGTCCACTGGCATGTATGATTCAGGCTTACATATGTTGCTGAGGACACCAAGGCAACAGTCATGAATTCCCCTTTCCACTAATAGTGTATATTCAGCCAAGCTATGTTTATTTTACTTTTTGGGGCTGGCAAAGTGTTTTAAGTGTTTGTAATGTATTTTTGTTGGCAAAAAAGTAACTTTTAAAGACTTTACATTTTGCCAGCTTTTACTTCTTGTTTTCCCCTGGAAATAGGCACCATTTTTCTTCTGGACCATGGAACAAACTACCAGTCCTCCAATCGGTCCTTCTTCCAGTTACAAAACAAAAGAGTTAAGCAAATAACCTTTGTCACCACAGCGGGCTAGCAATTTGGCACAGTCGAAGGTAACTGACTCTGTTGTTTCCATAGTTTCTCAGACCACTCATGTCTACCCCAGATCCCTCTGGTGTAGTATCTGCAGCCGCTATGGACCAGGGGTTAGCCATGTCCTCTGCAGCTGTTGGGTTCCCCTCAATGGACAAGGGAGAACCACTCTTGTCAGTCCTGGGAGAGGGTACAGGAAAGGCTTCCCTCTTAGTCAGAATGTTGTGCCTATCCCTGGGGAAGATACTTTTGCTATTAATAACATTGTTGTCCCCATTTTCTTGTAAAAAAGAAACAGAAAACTGAACATATATCTGCTCCTTCTTAAAATTTCCTTAAAGGAGTAGTTTACTGGGTTTGGCTCAGGATTTAAGTCAAGCGGTTTCCAGTAAAAGAAAGAGGGGATTCCTCTTTTCTTGAAGAGTTTCATGATTCTGAATCTGAACAGGAAGTTGAAGGGACAAATACAAGGTCCTCAGTTTCTGATTCTACCTGTGGAGGTTTTCTTTCTGCGAGACTGTTTTCAAAATCTGTCAGTGTTTTCAGTGGGAGAACACAGAGGTTTCTCATTCTTTCAGAAAATACTGTGAGCTATTACAGAAGAAATGATCAAAACCTACACTAATCTCTCAGTTCTGTCAGCTCTGGAAGATGTATGTCACTGTCTGCAATTTTCGTGATAGTTAGCCTGTTGCCTCTAAAATGACAGATGTGATGTATAAATTTCATCATTCTTCTAATTTTGTATACTGTTTTCCCAAGCCTAACCCAGCAGCTATAGTTTCAATTATTCCTACTGCTGCTAACAGATTGGTTAATTCCAATCCTTTTTCTGCAAGGATAGGAAGAGTGTTGATTAGTATGGGGAAAATGTGTATGCTTCTGCAACATTGATTTTTCAGAATGTCACATTTCTACGTTAAAGTTTATTCTGAAGACATGAGGAATGTTTTGTCTGCAGTTTCTTCTTGTGAGGAAAAATTCTGCTTAAAATAATTTAGTTTATTCCATTGTACAAGTCACTACTCATTGTTTCCAGAGTGTGTGTATGACTCAGTTGATACTTCTTACAGGGCTATGGCCACTGGTACTGTTTTGAGGTGGTTTACCTGGTTGCAATCTCAGAGCCTCCAAGATGATATGAAAAATTAGATTTTAAATTCTCCTTTGGATAGAAATTTAGCTTATGGTTCATCTGCTGCAGATGTTATCAAAAAGTGTGATGAAAGGGGTAATTTGATACACAGAATCTTTTTCAGGCCACCTTTTCCAAATTTTCTAAGGGAATGCCTTGAGCTGTTGGACATGCTCCACTTAATGAATTCCCAATCCCTCAGAGCCACACACTCCAGGGATCTAAACCTTGTCATCACAATGAACAAAACATGCTGGAGGGATAGGTTCCTGACCAATAGACTCCCCATACTCTGGAATAAATTGCCCATACATGTCAAGCAGAGTGCCTCCTTGGCCCTCTTCAAAAGGAACCTTGATGTTTGAATGGGAGATAGGAAATTCACCCTGGGGATCATGTCAGTTGCCCTGCTAGACAGGGGTCCAGGGAAGTAAATATTGTGGGAAGAAATATCTGGGGAATTGTTTGGCTAGGC
This sequence comes from Protopterus annectens, assembly GCF_019279795.1. Classification (NCBI taxonomy): domain Eukaryota; kingdom Metazoa; phylum Chordata; order Ceratodontiformes; family Protopteridae; genus Protopterus; species Protopterus annectens. Next base: position 365,434,165 of record NC_056730.1, on the reverse strand, counting down.
TTGTATATGCCCTAGGGCCAATAGCCTAGTACCAACCTATGAACCTATGGAATCTCTAATCCCTCATCCAATTTTAGAAAAAAAAAATAGTTGTAACAAAATGCTGGTAAATAGATGCTTAAGAAAAAATGCCATGGGGGTTCCAAAAAGAATTTAGGAACCCCTCAAAACCAAGGATAGTCCAACAAGTCAGAATGAGTATTTAACGGACCTTGTCCTTCCCCCATTTTGGCAGTCCATTTTCTCTTCCAGAAAGTCTGATTTTCCATTTTCCCTTTGGCAAGAGATAGTTTCAGACAAATAAGCTTTGAAGATCATTCGTCAAGGTTACAGATGACAGTATGACAGTGTGAGGAAATCCCTCCTTTCCAGGGGGTAATTCCTCTTCCACCAGACCAGACCCTTTTATTTGTCTTTGTACTTCAACATATGCTGCTCCAGGGAGTGATAGAACCAGATCCCACTACCCAAGTTGGGAAAGATTTTTATTCAGTAATGTTTTTAATACCAAAGAAAGAAAATGCTTGGGAACCAGTTCTGGATACTCCTTTCCTAAACCTGATGGTGATAGTGCCCAAATTCAAAGTGATGTCACTTCACAACATTTCCTTCCTCATTCAAGTTAGTGGTAACACTAGATTTAAAAGAAGCTGGTCAAATCCATACTCATCCAGACTTTAGGCACTTTTTTAAGGTTTTGTGTCTGGATAAAAATGATCAGTTCTCTTCCTTACCCTTTGGACTGTCCTCTGCACTAAGAATATTCCTAAAGTGACAAGCTCCAGTTATAGCTCATTGCACAGTATCCATATTTTTTCCATATTTAGAAGACTTGCTAGTCTTTGCAAAGTCTTTTTTCAAAATATCAGGAGTCTCTCTCTTTGGTGCAAGATCTCTTTTACAGGCTGGGATTCCAAGAAAAAAATCAAAAATCTTTTTGACTCCTTATCATAGGATTATTTTCCTGGGATGTTGGCTAGATACCTCACTTCAAGTATCTTTTCTTCCACAAGAAAAAAATAGATCTACATCTAGATCTATTTCTAAGGTTTTCCATTCAGACTTTGGTCACTGCAAGTGAGTACCTCAGGAATTTGGGTCTCATGGCATCTACGATTCTCATGATACCTCTGGCAAGACTCCACATGAGAAAGATACAATAGCATTTGAAGTCTCTTTAGTCCCAGTACCAACATCCTTTGTCTTTTCAAATCCCAGTGCAGAGGTTTGTCAGAAGAGAAATCTGTTGGCAGAGACAGCAAATATCCAGCTGTCAGTCACCACAGAAGCCTTGGAGTTTGCTTGGGTAACAGTTTCAAGAGGGATAAAAGTGCAAGGTGTGTGGGACACAAAGAACAGGTGCAAGTGCATTAATATAAAAGAGATGCCTGCTGTGATCAAGGCACTCAACTCTGTGAATCATCTTTGGTCCCCGGGACTTCTTCAAGTTGTCACAGGCAATACCACAGTCATGTTGTACATTAAAAAGCAGGAGAAAAGCAGGTCATACCCCCTTTTCAGACTACCACAATCTCACTCTACATGCATCTTTCATTCTGTCAAAGCAAAATTGTGTGGCAGACAAGCTGAGCAGGACAAGGACAGATCATCACAAATGGAAGCTAGAAGGGGGTCCTCTAAGCTTTGATCCATCTGTGGGGCACTCCTTGAACAGACCTATTTTGCCTTCTGTCTGGACAATCAGCTGGCAAGATTCTGCTCCAGGTCTCCATGCAAGAAGGCCTGGAAGACAGATGCCTTTTATTCCCCCTAGATAGGAATGTTCCTGTATGCTTTTCTTCCCTTTCCACTGATGTCAATGATGTGATGATTCAGAGGGAATCCCCCAAGATCATTGTGGTGACTCCCTTCTGGCCAAGGCAACAGTGGTTCTCCCTCGTTTGGGAAATGGCCAAGGGCAATTATTTCATGTTTCCTCACAGAATGGATCTACCTGCAAAAGATCAGCATGCTTGATACAATAGTATATTACCAAATAAAAAACTTTTTTTTTTGTGGCAACAACATAACCATCACCTATTTAGGGCTTTTTATTGTCTGATTTTACAATATTTGTATAGTTGCTATCCTATGGCTTTTCTTACTCCTCCATCAGGGTTCACTTATTGGCCATTACAGCATGTCTGCCCATGGAGCCACTTCTTTCAATGCATTGTAATATCAGAATGTTTTTGAAAGAGGTGTTGCATAAGATGCCTCTAAGAAAACCCATGGCCCTTCTTGGGATCTTAAGTTTGTGTGAGAGAAGCTAACACTTGCTATATTTGAACCAGCTAACATGGCTGACTTGAGGTTTTTAACATGGAAAATAGTTTTACTGATTGCTCTGACTTCTGCAAGAAGGGTATCTGAGTTGCAAGCTCTTATGGTAAGACAACCTAATCTCCTTTCCACAAAGACATGGTTTCTTTGAGAACTAATCCTTCTTTTATGCCTAAATTGGTATCCAAGTTTAAGCCAACCCCCCCCCCCCGTTTTCTTTCCTGAACCTATAGGTTCATAGGTTCATACTAGGCTATCTGCCCTAGGGCATTTATAAGCCTAGCCAGAGTGTGTGTGGCTTTCGCCACCCCTTGGAATGAGAATACTATGCCCATTTAGGGTTTAGTTTACTGTGCCTCTGTCTAGTAATGACACAGAGATGACCCCCGGGGTAAACCTACGATCTCCCATCCACTCGTCGAGATTTCTCTTGAAGAGAGTCAGTGAGGGGCTCTGCCTAACATGGACTGGGATTCTGTTCCAGAGTGTAGGGAGCCTCTGGGTTATGAATCTGTCCCTCCAGCACGTCCTATTTATTTCTGTGTTGAGGTTCAAATCTCTCGCTCTCGTGGCTCTGGTGGATTTGGATTTTCTGAGGTGGAGCATGTCCATTAATTCCGGATTGGACATGGCCTTGTATGTCAGGCATAGATCGCCACTGAGTGGGCGGTACGCGACTGAATAGAGCTGGAGTTTCTTCAGCCGGGCAGCATATGACATATGTTTGAGACCCTTGATCCTCTTGGTGAGGTACTTTTGGGGTCTTTCTAACTGCTGCAGGTGTCGGGTAAGGTACATCCCAAATGGGGCATTGTACTCAATTATGGGCCTGATAAGGGAAGAGTATAGGAGCACAATGACCTCTCTTGATCTAGATGTGAATCCTTTCATGATAAGGTGGGTAAGATAGAAGATCTTCCTAACCAGCTTGGCAATGTGAGTGTCAAATGAGAGGTTACTGTCAACTTGAGGGGAAAAAGATACTCCATTTCTTGGATGCCCACAGAAAACTCTGATATTATCTTGACAAAACTAAATCTTTCAGACCTTTGGTTCACGTGTTCATTTCTTGTGAAGGTAAGAAGAAGAGAGAATTTGTGTCAAAATAGACTATTGACAAATGATTGCCTGAGGCTATTACCTTTTGTTATACTCACCACAGCAAAAATATTCCAGGGATGGTCAAGGCTCTTCTACCATGTCCTTGACTTAATTTGTCTTTTTTGAAAGGGTTGGATTTTATACATATTCTAGAAGTAGCATGTTGGTCCTCTGTACATATATTTACAAAGTGCTACAAGCTTGATTCCTCCTCTAGGATAGGTCTGGCTTTGCTATGAATATTCTTCATGGGCTCCTGGACCCTTCTCCTTCCACCTCCTAAATTTAGTAAACTAGGGTAATCTACCTATATAGCTAAGGCTACTGCAGCAGTGATCAATATGATGAACATAGTACAGTTGTGTAAGTAAACTTACCACAAGAGTTCAATTGATCACTGCTGCAGTGGCCACTACCTTCCTCCCTCCACCCCCCACACATTTTTTGGTGTGTTGTTTATGCCAGGGTGTGGGCATTTCTTTTTTTTTGTTCTTAGCATTGACCTTTCAGGCCATAGCCTCCCTCTGTCTGTTAGCATGCAAGCTCTGAAGGGCTTGGCAGCCAAACTTGTCCTTTTAGTCATCTCAGCTAAAGACTGAATTGAGCTAATGACTGTGTGAGTGCATGAAAGGTGCCCTGAAACCTTGGAAGCTGGTCGGCTGTTATATACTTGGCAGGATATTGCACATATAGCTAAGGCTACTGCAGCAGTGATCAATCAGACGTCTAGCATTATGGTAAGTTTACTCACAAAACTGTACTTTCCATTACCTGGATGGATGGCTTCTAGACACTGCATCTCTTCAGAGAGGAAATTGTAGATTGATACATTCTCCAGTCCATGAGAAGAGAGATTCTTTTACATTTTGCATTGAGGTGTGCGATCAGGGAAATGGATGCAAAGATCACAGAAGAAAATCCATAGCTAATTCTGCTTACCCCGTGGTAGCTCAGAAGAGTGCAGTTTGAAAACCCCAGGTTCCTGGTGAGTCAGGAAGCTGCTAGTATTAACCAAGATGTTCCTCCAATGATTCTGATGACAGTTGTTTCAACCTCATGGTCTGGCGCCTGCTTTAAATGTTTGTATTTCACTGGATATTTTGGTTGAAGTTTCAGAAGTAATTTGAAGTTGCTCAGTTTGGATTATCAGCACCCTAGGCCACTGCACTTCTTCAGATTACTGGTTATTGTGATGTGCATTTATGTGACTTAAGCGTCAGTTGCTTCACAGTTAAGGTGCAGGCTTCAGCTGTTTCTGCCCATCATGACCTTGTGGAGGATAAGATTATAGCATAGCACCGTCTGGTTAAAATTTTCCTTAAAGGAGTGCTGTATCTCCACTCATCTTTGAAAAATCCATTACCTCTGCCCAATTGAACTTCATGATTACAGGCTTACTTGTTCTGTTCAGATATCATCAGTGTCCTCAACCTTAGAAAGTTATTCCACCATGCCTACGACTGACCTAGGACTATCACTACACCAAAAAGACACTAAAGAACTTAGAGGTTTGAATTTTGGCTCTTGTACTAGGTTTTCTCTTTTTTCATTATTTCGTAAAGGTCATATTGCTGTTATTTTAAATTTGCATTTATCCATCTTCATAATTAGCACCCTTGTATTGTTTTTTGTGTTTTCTGTTTTTTTTGCATTGTGGGTCAGTTCATCATAGAATAGGAATATTTGAGTTCAGGTTTTGTGTATATCTATCTATATATATCTATATATCTATATATATATATATATATATATATATGTCCCCCGAGTTTTAAAATATTTTTATAGGTTCATAGGTAAGTACTAGGCTATCTGCCCGAGGGCATCTATAAGCCTAGCCAGAATGTGTTGGCTTTCGCCGCCCCCTTAGATTAGTTCCCTGTGCCTCGGTCCAGCAGAGCCATTAGTTCTCTGTGTCTCTCTCCAGAAGAGTCACTGCAGTGATCCCTGGGGTAAATTTTCTGTTTCCCATCCACTCGTCAAGGTTTCTCTTGAAGAGTGTTAGTGAGGGGGTTCTGCCTAATGTAGATTGGAATCCTGTTCCAAAGCATGGGGGAGTCTCTGGGACATGAATCTAGCCCTGCAGCACATCCTATTTATCGTTGTGGTGAGGTTTAGATCCATAGAGTGTGTGGCTATTTGGGATTTGTTTTTTTTTAGGTGGAGCATGTCCATCAATTTTGGGTTGGACATGGCCTTGTATGTCATGCAGAGATCACCTCTGAGTAAGCGGTTTGCAACCGAGTACAGCTGGAGTTTCTTCAGTCGGGCTGCATAGGGCATATGTTTGAGGCCAGTAATCCTCTTGGTGAGGTACTTCTGTGGTCTTTCCAGCTGTTGCAGGTGTCTTGTAAGGTTGTACTCTATGATAGTTCTGATGAGTGATGAGTAGAGGGGCACAATAACCTCTTTTGTTCTAGATGCGAACCCTTTTGTGATTAGGTGAGCCACATAGAAGGATTTTGTAACCACCTTGGCAATATGATTATCAAAGGAGAGATTACTATCTACTTGGGTCCCCAGATCCCTTGTTACATTTTCTTTATTTAGTGGACTACCACGTATGTGGTAGTTCACAGATACTTTGTTTTTTCCAAAGGGGATAACTATGCACTTTTTGGCATTTAGCTTGAGGCCATGATTTTGACACCAGGTATCCGTCTCAGTGAGACCCTTCTGGAGGATGTCTGTATCAGCTGGTGTGTCAGTTATGGCCCCCAGTTTGCAGTCGTCTGCGAACTTGGTGTGCCCTAGTCCTCCTGTGCTTGCCTGTACCTCTGAGAAGTGTATACCAAACAGGAGGGGTCCCAGGACTGAGCCCTGGGGGACGCAAATTGTAACTAGTTTAGAATCGGACCTAGAGCCTGCAACTCTCACCGTGTGGGTTCTGTCCGTGAGCCAATTGGCTACCCATCTCGTGACGTAGGGGTTTATGTTCAGGCTGGTGAGCTTGTCTATAATACCAGAATGGGGAATGGTGTCAAAAGCCTTTGCGAGGTCTAGGTAGGCTGTGTGGACCTCCTTTCCCTTGTCTAAAGCCTTGGTAACTGTCTCAAAGAAGTCCACCAGGTTTAGGAGGCATGATCTGCCCTTAACAAAGCCAAATTGGGTAGGGTCCAATGTTTGAAGGTTCCCAATGTTTCTGTTAATGAATTCCATGATGATGCGCTCCATAGCCTTGCAGACCAGGCTAGTCAGGCTTATAGGGCGATAGTTCTCGGGGTCCGTTGCGGCTCCACCTTTGTGGAGTGGGATAACTGTTGCTGTGCACCACTCTATGGGTATGTAGCCTGTAGAGAGGCTGAGTTTGAACAGTGTGCTTAGGTGAGGGGTTAGTTCATTTTGGAGCTCGTGTAAGACGCAGCCTGGGACATCGTCTGGTCCCATTGAAGCTGTATTTTTGGCTTTGGATAGGGCTGTTTTAACCTGTGTGTCAGTGATTGTTGGGGCACTACATTCTTCTGGTATGGTTATGGGCCCTTTAGGGGGTGAGAGGGGGTAACGTTTGCACTAAATCTGTCTTCCTGAATGTTGGCAATATCAGTCGGTTCTGTGTATTTTGTGTTATTCTGCACTAACTCAGAGCAGATCTGAGAGTTTCCACTTAGGTTCTTGACATAGCTAAAGAATGCTTTGTGGTTATCTTTGGAGTCCTTGGCAATTTTTCTTTCGAAGCTAGCCTTGGATGATTTTATGAGGGAATGTAGTTTCCTGCTGATACTGATCAGGGATGTCTTTCCTTCTTGGGATTTTACTCTTTTCTGCACTAGTTTCCTCCACCTATTGTATAGCTTGTTTATGGCAGGGGTCCACCAGACTAGTTTCCTTTTATTGGAGGAGTGAGTCTTGGTTTTGCTTGGGATAGCATGATCCATGCATTCTTGCAGGTGCTCATAGAGTGCCTTTGTAAGGGATTCATCAGCTTGGATAGCGTTGTCCTTTAGCATGAGGGCTGTGAACCTTTCCACCTCGGTCTTAAGTAACGTGAAGTTTGCTTTTGAAAAGTTTTTCACGGTGGTTTCCTTGTTTGGGGGTCGAGGCGGAATGTGGATATCCAGTGTGATTAGTGTATGGTCTGATCTAACCAGCGAGGGTTTGACCTCCGGTGTAGAACACCGGTCGGCCATGTTGGTGATGACCAGGTCCAATATGTTGTCACCTTTGGTGGGGGTGTTGACCAGTTGATCCAGGGCATTCGAGTTTATAAATTCTAGGAAGCGTTGGGCAAGGGAGTTAGTACTTGAGTAGTTCTCCCAGTTAATGCTTGGGTAATTGAAATCACCCAATATTAGGGCATTTGGTAGGACCTTCATATTTTCCAGTGTCTCCAGAAACGCGGAATGGGAGTCCTGGGTCATGGTGGGTGATCTGTAGCAAACTACAATTTGAATTGCAGTTTTTCCCATTGTTAGTTGCACATGGATGATCTCTGAGGCATTGTGCTGTGCCACTAACCTGGAGGTGTGGGTATCCTTGATGAATATGGATACACCCCCACCTTTTGCATTTCGGTCCGGGTACTGTGGCTGAAAGGTATGGTAAGAGTTGTAGCCTGGTAGTCCTGGGGTGCTCTCTGGAGCCTTAAACCAGGTTTCTGTTACTGCACAGATATCAATGTTCTCCATACTGAGGAGTGCCTCGAGTGCATGCATTTTGAGGTTTAGACTTCTGGCGTTGAGTAGCATTACCCTCAGTGTTTGGTTACTTGTGCTATTTACGATGGTGGGTTTGTCTTTTGAGCCTTGCCTAAAAAAGGCACTATGGGGGTGGCAAAAGCCTTGGCCAGTATTTGAAAGCTGAAGGGTGACAGGTGCAAGCCATCTCTTGCGAAGCAACATGGCTTATCAAGCATGTCATCCCAGGTGGACAGATAATAGATCCCCTTTGAATGACATCAGAAACTTAGCCAATTGTTGAAATTGATCATTTTTTCTTTATACTGTGGCATCATTTTTGGTGAGGGCAGGATGCTACCCAGGGTCAGGGTCATACCGGCCTGGGCTACGTGATCAGAGAGCTCTTCCATGTCTCTTTTCATATAGTCCAAGGAGGTATGTCTCAGGTCATTCACATCAACATAGACAATGACAGAGTCATATTTGTACTTGGTTCTGGAGTGACCTGAGTGCTTGTGGTATGTGGCGGATCCTGGCGCCCGACAGGCAGCTACATGTAACCTTCTCCTTGTCCAGCTTAGTTAATGGGACATCAGTGTGCCTGACTATAGAGTCGCCTATTACTAGTGTGTTGGGTATGTTATTTTGCCTTAAGGGCTGTGATTGCGTGGCACACCGATTACATGAAGTATGTGTTTCATGGTTTGTGATGGGGTGTGGAGGTTGCTTGGGTGTCTGCTTTGGAGGTCTCTGTTGCTTTTGCAGATTTTTATTTAGAACCTCCGAGTATGTTTTCGTGTATTTATGTGTGTTGGTTTAGTAGGTCTATGTGAGACTGGTGGTGTGTTGCAAGTATTTTTCTTCTCCTCTTGACTGTCAGTTCCAGTCTTGGGTGGAGAGAGCTTTGCCTCCAGTTTGGCTGTATAATTGCATCTCTCGCATATATTAGTGTGTGGTGGTAGGAGGAGAGAGTTGTATGTGTAAATGAGGCAGTTGTAACATTGCCTCAAAATGCGCAGGTTCGCCAGTTGGACTGGAGAGTACACCTGAAACTACCCTTTGGACATGCCTGAATAGGTAAAGTGAGCTGTTTTACTGACTAGCTGGTAGGGACGAATAGACAGCCTTGTCCTTCATGGCAGTATAGGGGGTCTAGTGCTAGGGTTAATTAGTGCTTGCTATCAGTTTTGAGCAAGTGCTGGGCTGTAAAATGAATGGTTTGAGTGCTTAAGCTGAAAGTTTGTCTAGTTCCAAAGGAAAAATTGAAGAGCAGATTTTTGTAGCAGGGAAATGAAAGAGATAGAAATTAGCCCAAAATGGCCAATAAACTACTAACTTCTGGGCTACAGCAAACAAGGCGCACAAATTTCAGAAAGAAACAGATCAAATAAGCAGGCACAATAAGCCTTTAACCAGAAATTCCCAGCTCAGAAGGGCAGAATCTAGCCTCTCCTCCCACAAGTGTGCAGACTACAAACCTTCTTAATGTAAAATAACTGGCCTGAAGCCCAAGTGCTTAAACCAGAACTAATGCACTTTTAGAATAACAGACACTGAGCCTTCAATCAGCAATTCCCAACTTAGGATGTAAGCTACCTGTCCTGCCAGAACAATGCAGTCCACAAACCTTCTTAATGTAAAACAACTGGTTTGAAGCCCAAGTGCTTAAACCAAAAGGCTTAGAATAACAGTTACAATTGAATCAGGCTACTATCAAGCAGTAATAACTGCAGCAGAATAATACAATTGAGTACTTTTAAGAAGAAGTACAAGTAATAAAGTAAAGAAACACAATTACATTTTTTTATATATAACAATAGAAAACGAGCAATACATTGGCAAGCAGGTCTGATGAAGCTCACGCGAAAGCGCTGTACCAAGAGCTACTGCTCCTGGCCTTGTACTCCCCTAGCTCTTAGGTGCTAGGGAGTACTCCCTGTTATAGGTCGTCCATTTATGTCTTTTAATAAGAATATTTTTTATGCTATTGTGATTCTTTTGTTAATACACTCGTGGTTCTCGACACAGCCTTGTTACATTCTTACTGTTTTATTATTCCTCCACTACTGGCTACACCTGGTTTGTTATTCACCTTAATTTTGCATTTCATATTTGGAACACTATTCCCTACCGCTCCTTACACTTCATCCCTCAGCTCTTTCGCTTCACGTCAGTGTCAAGACTCAGCTAGATAATTAATTCTTATGGAATATATGTTTCAATAATCGTGAAGCTCTTACACTAAATTAAAATACTAGCTTTAAAGCCCGTGAAAACTCATTTTGTCACTCCCATCCCCCTCACAAACGCACCATTCACATGTCGTTCAAGGTTTGTGTTTAGAATTACCATTTTTATGTAACTAATTGCAAGGATTATGATCAACAAACACGGGATCCTGTATGTATGGATAGTTCATGGCTTATTGTTTTTATTCAGCATGACTAAGCATGAATGAACAGTGACTTGGGATCTAATTACCAATGTATGTACGGATGGTTCACTGCTTATTTTTCTTATTCAGCATAACTAAGCATAAATGACCAATCCCACCCACTACCACTCTGTTGGTTTGACAGCATTAGTGACTTCACAACTAATGGATAATAATTATCTGTTGTATGTGTATATACCGGAGTGCACAGTTGCTGTTTTTACCTATCTCAGCACTCACCTGCCTTGCTCTACTTGGAACAGAAATAAAGATACTGAAAAAATAAGAAGCCTGGTGTTTTTCTTCAAGCTATTTTTCAAGCTACCTTCAATGGAATTTTTGGCAGTATTCATTAAAGCTTTTACGTGGGTTGTCTTTAATGTGAAATATCTCTGGTACTACTAGGTACTGTATTTTGCAGTTTAATCTTCCCAAAGTATTGTTATTATGTTTTTTCCTATTAACTGAACTCCCAGCTGGGTCCATAGTTTTTCAGTTGTTACTTCTATTCCCTGTTCAGATATGTTGGTTGAGCAGTGATGAAATTCATATCTTGGAAAATGTTTTTTTCTGTTGGTCATAACCCGAAGCTGCAGGATCTTGTCAGTAGGGAATTGTGCACTTTCTCATGGATTTTACATCTCTTAAAACTAATCTACATTTCCTTTTGAAAGTACTTTCTGAGTTCCTCTTGAACCAGTGCATTAATCTCTCTGTTTTCATTGCTGAGGCAGATTCCAGAATAGAAGACTTCTTGATATTCTGGATGTGTGTAATCATCTTGAGTTGTACCTGAAGTAGATGCATCATTACAGAAAGCCCAAGCAGTTATTTTGTTGCCTTTGCTCCAGGGATGCAGAGACATGTAGTTGCCAACTTTTTAAATGGATTGCAAACTTTCTAATCTTTTGTGATTAGGTGGTGAACCCCCCCCCCCCATGGTAAATGCTGCAGTCTAAGCCCCCTCCACCAGAGGGATGGCTGTTTCCAGGATTTGCTTCAGATGTCTCTCTGTTTAACAGAGCCACACTCTTGTAGCAGTGGTTATTGTCTTGAGTGTGACTCAGGAAGGCAGGCATACTGTGCTAGCTCATTACTTTAAGACCCAGACTTTTTATTCTTGGTCCTTGGGTTATTTTCTGGCTTCTTCCATCCTGGAAAAGTTACTGCATGGTATACAGCAGTTAAAGCATTCACCTCATTCCATAGCATTGAGAAAAATTACTCTTTGCCCCTTGTTGTTCAGCTTGCTCTAGATCCAGGTAAGTACCCCAATGGGGAAATCTTTTCTTTGTCTTTTTGGCAACTACTGTTCTGTAGAGTTAGTTTGGGGGTGATATCCTTATGTTTGGGATAAAAAAATAACAGGTGCATATGTGGATGACATATTTCTCTACAAGCATTACTACAGCCACTGTGTTTTATTGATTTCCAGACGAGGATGTCCTAGGTTGCTCTGCTCATTAGAGGTTTATTTCTAAAAACTGTTAAAAGTAGGGAATGCACTCTGCAAAACTACCTGGATCAGAAGAGACTAGAGGGTTTTACTCTTTCTCCATGGCATCCACTAGATTGCCTCTCTCCTCTGACTTCCACTAAAAAGAAAAGAAAATGTAGACAATCATGCAGAACATTCAAGACAGGCATCCAGTGTCCCCATCTCAATGTAAGGGTGCCATTTCTGAAGAGGTGCATTCACAGCCTCTTTACCAGATACCTACTTGTCCACAGGCCTCTGAAACTGCCCCTTTGGAGGCCACCATGCCTAAAGACAAAGGCACATTTGACCTGACCAAAGTTAGGGAAAGGACCTCCTTGGGCTCTCAGACATAGGTCCTGGTTGCAGAAGTCCAATTTCTGAACTGTTAGTGTGTGAAGTCCTCTCTGCCAAAAGAAAGAAGAATCACTCTCCTGCAAGGGAGGAGAACTCAGAGTAGAGTGAGGGGGCAGACCTGTATTTTTCATAACAGCTAACTTCGCTTCTGGACTCTGATACATCATTTGAGCACCCCATCAACTCTGAATCTCTTACAGAGATCTCTTTTGTTCCAGGATGAAGGCATTCTTCAAAAGCGAGGTAAAGGGAAGGCATCAAAGGCCTAAAATAGATATTCTGATCTTCTGGGCCATGGTGCTTCTAAATTTGTGGTCATTCCTCTAATTCTGGGTGGAACTTGAGGATGCTTTTGTGGCAGCCTCCCAGGAGCCTAACTCTTAACTCTCTGCCTGAAAAAGCCTGATAGGTTTTACAGAGTGTAAGACTCATACAGTTTTTGTACAAAAATCCTGTGATGGTTCCAGCAGTAGTGTGTATGGATACACAATAAAGGTCTAAACTAGTTCTTGTCCCCAGTACGCCTCTTAATGACAAAGAAAATAGGACTATGGACAGATCTGGAAGGAAAGTCTGTTTGGTTGCAACCATGGCATTCCAGGGCTTTTGATTGTCAGATACACATGATTAAGCTCTAGATTTCCATTCCTGACCATCTATGGGAGAGAATTAGAGTGGTGTCTGGCTCATACTGCAGAATGTAACAACATCTGTACACATGCAGGTAGGGGAGTGTGTGTGTGTGTGTGTGTATATATATATATATATATATATATATATATATATATATATATATATATATATATATAGATATATATATACACACACACACACACTTATATGCTTATATACACACACACACACTTATGTATATTTGCTTGTATGCGCGCACACACACACACACACACACACACACACACACACACACACACACACACACGCGCGCATTGCTGTTTCAGTGCACTCCTGCGCTGTAGCCACATCAGCTACTTGTGCATCCTTCACTTCTGTCCAGTAGGGATGTGTTAAGTGGCAAGGCAGTAGTTTCATTAATTACAGAGATATAATTGAATATTGATTAGGATTTGTACAGAGGAATAGGTACTGAGGTCAGCTTAAAGTCAGAAGTTTTATGATTTGCAGTGCCTGTTTCTCCCTACTGGTTCAGCAGTCTTGGAACACATTGTGTACATCTCTCTCTCTTCTTGAAGCTGCTATGTGTGGTACTAAATACACACACATATGATCTGTGTGACCTGTATGGGTGGTTAGTGATAGAGTAATAGCAACAGGTATGCTGTATACCTTTATAGCCATCCATCCAGATATATTTTGAGTGAGAGAGAGTGAGAGACTACACCTTGTCTAGAACAGGCTGCCCATCTATCTCATCCTTGTGAAGCAGAGTTCCTCCCTACCCTAGTTGAAGTGTAACTTGGACAATTGGATGGGGAACTGGAAATTCATCCCTGGTTTGGCACCTGTGCCTCTGATGGACACAGTCAGCATGTAAATGTTTCACTTCCCAGGCCCCTGCTTGTAAATGATTCATCTCTCAAGCCCCTGCTTACACTTATCAAGGGTACTAGAACTTGTTAGAGATTTGGGATGCATGGCTAGCCTTAAAAAGGTCCTCATGGTCGTTAGCCCAGTATACACTTATGAACCTATGTATATGTCTGTGTCCTTACACTGCAGAGACCATAGTCCTGTGAAGCCTTATCTCAGCATGCCCCGTTAATGAGACACTTATAGCACTTTAGTAATCCAAGTCTCATTGTCATGCTGCTGTGAGCACAATTGACAGTAAACACCCTTTCTCAAAATGCTTCCTGTGCCATGTAAGTGCAGGATACGCAGTCTGCGGTCCTGTGTGCCATTCCTTACAGATGCCATCCATTACCCTATGAGTGTTGACTACTGCCATTTTTGCATCCATGACAACAACAGTTCACTGGACTGCTGCTCTGTATGCCATACATGACCTTCTGCAGTGCACCTAAAGTATTCTGATGAACCTGAATTGCTTTCTTTGAGTTATGTATTCATAAATGATCGAGACTCTGGCTATACTAAATCTTGGACACCCATTTTGACAAGAAATTGGGTTCCTCCATCCACTTTAGTGGAATAGCCTGGTGGTCAAACCAAAATGTTATGAAGTTTTTGTTAATGACTATTAAAATTACATTTTAGATTTTGTATCATCACTGAATAAACTGTAATATAGGTGTTTCTTTGTCTTTATTGGTTTACACAAAATGTGCAGTGAAATTCTCTTATGTTTCTATGTATGTTTATGTATGAAATCCTGTACTACAGCGGTCCCCAACCACCGGGCCACCTGGCATGGAGTAAAACAAAAAGTGAATGTATATGAATGTGTTTGTATCTGTCTGCGTGTGTGAGTGAATGTGTGCATGAAAGCAGAATGTATGTGTGTGTGAAAGAAGAAGAGACTGTGTCTGTATGAGAGAGATTGAACAGTGAGATCGATCGAACCGTTATTTTACACTCGGTAAGCAGTGCAGTGCTTTAGCAAGTGTAAAATAAAAATCAAGGAAACTGAAAAAAATGTGCGTTTGTATGTTTCTCTGCGTGTGTGAGTGAATGCATGCATGAAAGTACAAGAGTCTGTGTGTGTATGTGTATGTTTCTGTCTGCATGTATGAGTGAATGAAAGCAAAAGAGACTGTGTGTGTGTGTGTGTGTGTGTGTGTGTGTTGTCTGTTTGAGTGTATGTTGGCATGTCAGTGAAAGTGAGAGTGAGCGAGTCGTTATTTTTCACTCGCTAAGCAGTGCTTTCGCTGTTTAGTGAGTGTAAAATAAAAAAAAAGAAAATTAAAATAAAGTGTGGGTGTGTGAGTGTATGAATGTATGTGAGTAAGACAGAGTAATTGATCGACTGAAAGAGAAAAGCGTTTTTGTGTGTGTGTGTGTGTGTGTGTGTGTGTGTGTGTGTGTGTGTGTGAGGGAGAGGGAGAGTGACCCTGGCAGCAGCAGTGAGGTTTTGCGTACCTCTTGACCATACCACTCAACCTCTCGCGCAATAAATCTGGCCAGCATACCTCTCAACCTCTTAGAGCAAGTAATCTGGACAAAGCCAGAAATAATGGGGGGGACAAAAGCCCAAAAACAGGGACACTTTTAAGTACTGCTCTTACAAACTTTGAAAGTAGATAGAAGTACAGGTTTTGCATTAGCATGTATTTTCCAGGTTTTGCATTAGCATGTATTTTCTGAAGGGAATGAAGTCTGAAACTCAACTGTCTGTCATTATTTTCTGACTTCAAATTTCAATGATGTGCCAGTGATTTGCCAGAAAACAACAATTTTATGAAAAGCAGACCAGAAATATGAGGCAAAATTCTGCACGTTCTGCGAAAATCTTTATAGCTGAGAGGTATGTTGGACAGAGCCAAATAATAGGGACAGATTTTAAATATTGCTCTTATAAACTTAGAAAGTCAGTAAGGTCGCCTTTAGGTTTACATACCTCTCGACCATAGTAGATCAGAGTTATGCTGTTAAGATGTACACTTTTTTTTTGGTAGTTATTGCCAATTGTATTTTTATTGTACTTTGGAACTTTTCTCCCAGGGCCTAGGCTGAAAGTGGACTTCTAGTCCAGTCGGGCATCCCATAAACAGATGTCAACTAAATAAGTAAATAATATATTATGCACTTTATTATGTGTGCATGATGGCCGGTTCATGGAAAATTGTCTTACGTGAAACCGGTCCTTTGTGCAAAAAAGGTTTGAGACCGCTGCTGTACTGCGTACTTATCTGTATTCAGCACCATCACTGCTCCTTTGCTTGTTGACTGGTTTAATTGAATGATTGTATTATTTCTCAAATCTTCGTATACTTTCCAATCCCATGAGGAGAGATTATGCCATCTAACCATATTATTATTGATTTTTTTCCCTCTAATTCACTCAAAACTACCTTCTCAGAACACCTGACTGTTGCAGCAGTGGAGCTGGGGGGTGTAAGACTGTCAAAATTTTTAGATGCATCAGTATGAAGAGTGTACACATCCTAATCAATGTTATCTGAACTGTGACTTTTCAGTAATCATTTTAATCTTCAAAAAGCTTTCAAATTTAATTTATTAGAATAGGTTTGAACGTTGTTAAATATCACATGACTAAGATGCAGCACAACCAGATATTAAAGGTAGCCTTTTTTAATTGTATACTTGGCTGAACAGAAGTAGTCCAGATGTGAACAAGTTAAACATTCATTTGCTGCTGTCTGACATGCATATAAAGACTCACTGAACAACATGTTCACACGTTTTCCTGTTGTTACATTTATGTCTTGGCCTGCCCTTCTGAATTTTTGAGTTGCATCATCTGACTCCAGATTATTTAGCCATAATCAGTAGATTCAGATGTTAATGGATGGTATTCTTGCTTCGAGAATGTTCATATTCATGTCCAAGGTGCTTTGCAAATCTTATGTTCTACACATGCTTTTTGTCCTTTTGTATAGTTGTCAGTAACATTGCTGCATCAGTTGGACTGCTTGAAGTTTTCTTTCATATACTAAAAGAATAGCTGTACAATTCCACTAATATTTTTTTTGTAAATTCAGTATAAAATAGTCTAAACTTTACTTCATAGCCGCGTCTGATCTAGGAATTGGTGGGATTGAATTAGTCAACAAAACAAAGTAAGCACATTTTTTGTTTACTAGTACTTGATCTGTTTTTACACTGTAAATTGCTTCCTAACATGACTTAATATAAAATAACTGGTAGAAGGTGACTCTGAGTCTGTCCGGTGTCTAACCCTTCTCGAGAATTACAATTACACCCATCAATATACTTCCCTCACCAGGTAGATCGATTGTTGACACTGCAGTGCAGTATAAGGGGGGTACGGCACTCCTGGGTGTGTCGTCCCTTGGACGAGACTCCATCTGCCCGAATTGGTGGCACCTATCGAAAAGACTAGGGGAAATTTCTGATGCCCTGTCCAAATTTGCCTAGTAGCATAAATTCCACTCTGGTCTTCCCTGAAAAAAGGCTACTAGCCTAGTGGAGCTAAACCGGTCAACAAAAGAATAAATAAAGAAGAAATAGCTGGACATCTGCTTCTCCCTTTTCCCCTTTCGTGCTGCAAGTGTTGCTGACATTTTTAAAAGGTCTCTGATGTAACCTTGTCTGCTCATTCTGGAAGGTGATACATATTGTGTACCATGCTTCCATTTCCTAGCATCTATTTTAAACTTTGTGTCCTGAACCTGATGGTCATGTGGCATCCTACCTGCCTTGTTTTTCAACACTTCATGTACCCGTATTGTATCCACCATAGTTCTCTTGGAACCTCTGTTTGCGTGGTTGTCCTTCTGTTGCCTAGCTGTCATTGTTGCCTTTCTGTATAATCTCTTTAGAACTGTATTCAGGATTCTAGCAACATTCTTATCAGTGCCAGATAGTGAGGCATCATCATCATCCTGTCCTTGGATGCTGCTGTCCTAGATTTGCACCCTGACATGTACTTTGTCTTTGCTGTTGCCTTCTTGCACTTAGCCCAAGGTTTTTTGTTTTTTTTTACGTCAGCTATGAGAGTCTTCTCTTTTTCTGCCCCCCCAGCCTGACCCCTACACCAAGAGTGCATAATTTTTGTCTCCTTTTCTGTTTTGTTTTCAGCCTGAGACTCTGTCAGTGTGATTGGAATGTAAACAAACTAACACTGAAATTTACAGTAAATAAATATTTGTATAAACATTTATCTGTATCATTGCAAAGAGAGTCTTACAGTTTAGCATGCTCTATGAAAAGTCAGAGTAAAACATCTTAAGTAGGAATGAGCTTCGGAATAACACCCCCGCTGAGTTGTTACTTGTCTACTTTTTCTGTTCTGAGAGTTCATCTCTAACTTGCACCATCTTACCTTTGCCCTGCAACTAGAATTTGTGTGAGGAGCACTGTCAAAAGCTACGCTCAAATCCAGATAAATTACATGTACTGGGTTGCTTCAGTCCACATCTGCATTAACCCAGTCATAGAAATTGAGTGCCTTAGTCTGACAAGATCTAGTAGCTGTGAATTTATTAATCAGTCTATTCTGCTTCAGGACCATTGCAAGCCTTATCTTTAAGACTGCTTAAGTCATTTTGCTCCATTTTGATGTTGGGTTTGTTGGCCTCTAGGTCTCTGGACTGTTTGTTTCTCTGCATTTGTAGATTGCAGCCATTATTGCTTGATTGTAGTCCCCCAGGACCACCCCTCCCCTTGTTAGGGATCTATCGAAGCACTTCATCAGAGGTATGACTATTGTTTCAGCAGCCCTGTTGAAGTTCCTGGGTGGGAGTCTCATCAGGTTTCTGCACCTTATCCTGCTTCAGTGGTTCTGAAGCCTCCCTTACATCCTTAACTGATATCTTTCATTCTTATCTCTCACATCTTTCTGCCTTGCCCTTCCAGACCAGTATCGTACCTTCCTTTTGATTTGTAAACTCTGACTTGAAACATTTATTTCAAATTCTCATTCACATAGTCACTTGTTTTTGCTTTTGATCTCCCCAGACTAGTTCTTCTGTACCTACTTTCTCTTTCCCACAAAACCAAGTAGGCCTTTTTTTTGTCCCTTAATTCCTCATTCCAGCCTATATTCCATCCTAGGTCTCCTTACATACTTTGTTGTCTTGTTTCTGGCCTTTGTGCCACTCTCCCAGTGCTACTTCCCTTGTTCCACATTCCATGTATGTGCTTTCCTTGTCTGGTAAAGCCACTCTTACCTTCCTAGTGAACTATACAGGCTTTAGCTTGCTCTTAGCTTTTGTAACTTTCCTTAATCCTTTTTTCATAAGTAGCTGGCCTTGTAAAGCTCCACATCTTTCCTGTAGTCAGCTTCACTGTAACCTGTAATCTCAGGTGCTGGTCTTTGTCACTGAGCCTCATTGCTTTTTCATGTTCAGCATGAACTGTGCTGTTATGTGGTCACTATTTAATAGCGAAGCCCTGTTGATAACTCATTTTCTGAAAAAGGATGACAATTCTACCCCTCCTGATTCCAAACCTTAAATCTGGACCATTCAAGGTCCTTTATATTCATCAGCCAGTTTTTCCTGCTCATCCTGATGATGGAATGCTGTAGTCTAGAAATTTAAGAACTTTCCACCTTTGTTCTCCAAAACGTTATCATTAGGTAGCTGTCAAACTTCTTCTTGCTTCCCTACTGCATCCTTTAGATAATAGACTTTAACAACATCCGACCTGGATGAGGTTCTGCACATTTACTTATATATTTATTTATTTTTTTTTATTTCTGTAGTAATATATTCTGTCTTGTATTTTCTGGGCAACTTTTGACTCATCAGTCTTGCATTTACTAAGGGAAAAAAACACAGTACCTTGAACTCTTTAGCTAAGATTACATACAGTTGATTTACTTTGTCCAGTGTCTGGTATGCTCTGTGTATGGTATACTACCTTTGGTACCTTTCATATTTTCCTCCAGCATATTCTGTTGGTTTATTTTTTAGTTCTTCTGCTAATGCTGGAAGAGCAGCAATGTTAAAGTTATAAGTTGGTAGCATATATTATCCTGTAGTTTTAAATTTGATTTCCTCAGTCTCTGCTTAAATTCTGCAAGACACTAAGCAAGCCAGGTAGTCAAACCTGGGCTGTAGGTTGGCCTTGCAAAGACTACCTTTACAAATGCTAACATTTAGTGTCAGATTGTGCAAAACAACACTTCTGTGGACTTGCCAGAATTACACTGTTAGTTTTTTACCATTCATACCCTATATGCAGGAGGGGACCCCCCCCCCTGCACACTTGCTTTGATATATTCATCTCTGAGGTTGCTGCATTCTGGAGAAAGAAATCCAGTATCATTGCCAAATCAATGTCTCTAAGCATATGTGAATAGTTGAAGTTGTCGTTATGAAATTGCATGATTCCAATAAAGATCGATTGTAATATGTTATTGTCAGCCCAGTAATACCTTAATGTTTGTGAACTTGCTTGCCTTTATTTTCTCCATTGTTGCGTATTTATAAGTTTTCTTTGCTCTTTGTTGCCTTCATGTAATTTTCAGGGTCAGTTAACAAACATGCCACTGTAGACATAGTATGCTTAGCATCTGTTAAGTTAATAAACTCTAATATCTAATTCATTGAGTGGATGGAGGAATGAAAATCATAATATTCCTTGTTAGTCTTCAGACATTATTTCTGATTTTCAGAAAGTTTTACTAGATTTTTAGTTTAATGTTATTTGCAACTGTAAGACTTCTGATTGCTGGCCTGTGTCCTCACATTGATTATGTAAACCAATAACAAGTAAAAAATGAGTCTGAATGATCATAGCTGCTAATAATTCCACCTAAAACGCGGCTTTTCAGCGCTTCTGTGGATCCCTAGTGATATCTGCATTGCTTACTATACTTATTTCCTTGTTTCACTTGAAAGAAAGTTACTGTTTGTCGTTTTTGCATTTAAGTTACTTGTAACACATTGCATTTAAGTTACCTGGCACTTGCTCACTAAAGCAATTATATAAGTCAGCACTAAAAAATTAAAAGCACTACACCCTGACAAACTCCCCTTGAGTACCTTGTTCCCCATTGGCCCTTTTTTTCAATTATAAAGGAATTCCCGATACTAATCTAGCATGGCCAAAGGTCAGTTGTCAATCTCCTCTCCGGTCCAGCTGGTGAATCTGGGAATCTTGAGGCAATGTTACAACTGCCTCATGTACACAGACAACCCTCTCCTCCTCCCAACAAATTCCAACACATGTGAGAGATGCAACCATATAGCCAAACTGGAGGCTAAGCTCTCTCAACTCAGTACTGGCGTAACCAGTCAGGAGGAGAAGGAAACCACACTCACTGTAATTCCAGTCTCACATAGACCTACCACAACAGCAAACCAAACACATAAACACACAAAAACATACTCGGAGGCTCTAAATAAAAATCTGCCTAAGCAGCAGAGACCTCCAAAGCAGACACCCAAGCAACCGTTACCCCAAAACAAAACACGTGCAACACATAGCTCACAAAGCCAGTGTGCTGAACAGTCACAGCCCTTAAGGCTAAACAACACACCCGATACACTTGTAATAGGTGACTCTATCGTCAGGCACACTGACGTCCTGCTCACCAGCCTGAACAAGGAGAAGGTCACGGTGAGCTGCCTGTCGGGCGCTAGGATCTGCCACATAACACAAGCACTCAGGTTACTCCAAGGCAAGTACAAATATGACTCAGTCATTGTCCATGCTGATGTGAATGACCTGAGACGTACCTCCCTGGACTACATGAAAAGAGACATAGAGGAGCTCTCTGAGCATGTAGCCCAGGCCGATATGACCCTGACCTTGAGTAGCATCTTACCCTCACCAAGAATGATGCCACAATATGAAGACAAGATGATCAATTTCAACAATTGGCTTAAGTATTGGTGTCATTCAAAGGGGATCCAATGCCTGTCAGCCTGGGATGACATGGTCGACAAGCCACGATGCTTCGCTAGGGACGGCTTGCACCTGTCACCCCTGGGCTTTCGGATATTGGCAAAGGCTCTTGCTACCCCCATAGTGCCTTTTTTAGGCAAGGCTCAAAAGACGAACCCACCTCCATAGGTATCACAAGGGATAAGAAACTATGAGTAATGCTACTCAACGCCAGAAGTCTAAACCTCAAGATGCATGCACTCGAAACTCTCCTTAGCATGGAGAACATCGATATCTGTGCAGTAACAGAAACCTGGTTCAAGGCTCCCGAGAGCACCCCAGCACTACCAGGTTGTACCTCATACCATGCTTTTCGGCCCCAAAACTTGGACCGAACCACAAAAGGAGGGGGAGTATCAATATTCGTCAAAGATACCCACACCTTCAGGTTGGTGGCACAGCACGAAGCATCAGAGACTATCCATGTGTAACTAACAGTGGGTAAAACTGCCTTCCAGTTTATAGCTTGCTACAGACCACCCTCCCAAACCCAGGAACCCCACTCGGCCTTCCTGAGAACACTGGAAAATATGAAGGTCTCTCCAAACAACATTATATTGGGCGACTTCAACTACCCAAACATAGACTGGGAGCATTACTCTAGCTCCACCACCCTAGCCCAAAGGTTCCTAGAATTTATAAACTCAAATGCTATGGAACAACTTGTTACCACTCCCACAAGAGGGGAAAACATACTGGACCTGATCATCACCAACATGGGGACTCTATGCTCCAGACCAGAAGTGTATCCCTCACTGGTAAGATCAGACCATAAACTAATCTCACTGGATAATCACATCCCGACCCCACCCCCTGACCAGAAAACCACAGTGAAAAACTTCTCTAAAGCAAATTTCACACTCCTCAAAACCGAGGTGGAATCCTTCAAAGCCCCCAGGCCTGTGGAAAATACGGCCCAGACCGCAGAATTCTTTATAAATGCATTCTATGAACACCTTCAGGAATGCATGGATCATGCAATCCCAAATAAAACCAAGACCCAATCCTCCAAAGGCAGAGGTCCTGTCTGGTGGACCCCAGCCATAAACAAACTATACAATAGAAGGAGGAAGCTACTACATGATAGAGCAAAATCCCAAAAAGGGAAGGCATCTCTGATCAGTATTAGCAAAAAACTACGGGCACTCATAAAATCGTCTAAGGCCAACTTCAAGAGAAAAATTGCACAGGACACTAAGGATAATCACAGGGCTTTCTTTAGTTATGTTAGGAACCTGGGTGGGAATTCCCAGATATGCTCAGAATTAGTCCAAAATGACAAAAAATACACCGAACCCACAGACATTGCCAACATCCTAGCCGACAGGTTCAGTGCAAACTTCTCCCCCCCTCCCCACCAAAAGGGCAAATATCTATCCCAGCAGAGTGCTGCCCCCCTGACATCTCAGATGCTCAGGTAAGAGCCGCCCTCTCCAAAGCAAAAAACACAGCATCAATGGGACCAGACGGTGTCCCGGGCTACGTCCTACATGAACTCCAAGAAGAGCTAAACCCAAACATAAAACTACTGTTCAATCTCAGCCTTACTACAGGATATGTACCCAAAGAGTGGCGTACAGCAACAGTGGTCCCTCTCCACAAAGGTGGTGCCTCAACTGATCCTGGAAACTATCGCCCCATAAGCCTGACTAGCTTGGTCTGCAAAGCTATGGAAAGGATCATCATGGACCTCATAAATAAAGATATTGGGGACCTACAGACACTGGATCCTACCCAGTTCGGCTTTGTTAAGGGCAGACCCTGCCTCTTAAACCTGGTAGATTTCTTTGAAACAGTCACCAAGGCCATTGACGAGGGGAAGGTGGTCCACACAGCCTACCTGGACCTCGCAAAAACCTTCGATACAATACCCCACTCGGGCATTATAGATAAGCTCACCAGCTTAAATATAAACCCCTATGTCACTAGATGGGTTGCAAACTGGCTCAAGGACAGAACCCACATGGTTAGAATTGCTGGAGCCATGTCAGACTCCAAACCAGTTACAAGTGGCGTCCCACAAGGCTCAGTCCTGGGACCTCTCTTATTCGGTATATATTTCTCGGAGGTACAGGCCAACATGGAAGGACTGTGGCCGACCAAGTTCGCAGATGACTGCAAACTGGGCGCCATAATCGACTCCCCAGCCGACACAAGCATCCTCCAAAAGGGCCTCATAGAAACAGACAGCTGGTGCCAGAGCCATGGCCTCAAGCTAAACGCCAAAAAGTGTGTAGTCATCCCCTTTGGCAAAAACAAAGTGCCCACAAATTACCACATAGGTGGTAATCCATTAAGTACGGAAGACGTAATTAGGGACCCAAGTTGATAGCAATCTCTCATTTGACAACCACATGGCCAAAGTGGTTAGAAAAACATTTTATATAGCCCACCTAATCATGAAGGGATTCACATCTAGATCAGGGGAGGTCATCGTGCCTCTTTACTCATCCCTCATCAGGCCCATAATTGAGCACAATGCCCCTTTTGGGATGTACCTTACCAGACACCTGCAGCAACTGGAATGACCCCAAAAGTACCTCACCAAGAGGATCAAAGGGCTCAAACAGATGCCATATGCTGCCCGGTTAAAGAAACTCCAGCTCTACTCAGTGGCATACCGCCTGCTCAGAGGCGACCTGTGCCTGACGTATAAAGCCATGTCCAACCCGGAATTAATGGACATGCTGCACCTCAGAAAATCCAAATCCCATCGAGCTACACGCTCGAGAGACTTGAACCTCAGCACTGAAATAAATAGGACATGCTGGAGGGACAGATTCATAACCCAGAGGCTCCCTTCACTCTGGAATAAAATCCCGGTCCAGGTTAGGCAGAGTCCCTCATTGACTCTCTTCAAGAGGAATCTTGATGAGTGGATGGGAGATCGTAGGTTTACCCCGGGTATCACTTCTTTGTCACTGTTAGACAGAGGCACAGTATACTAACCTCGAAAAAGGGCATAGCAAAATTAATTTAAAATGGGTGGCGAAAGCCAAACACACTCTGGCTTGGCTTATAAATGCCCTAGGGCAGACAGCCTAGTATGAACCTATGAACCTATAATAAAAGTTGAAATGAAAGTGCATTTTCTCAGTAATGTGTATCACTGAATTCTATGTTACCAAAGATGTTTTTAAAGCCTGTTGATCGAGTAACCTTTGTTTCATGTTTCAGGTGTATTCTCTATGTACGCATGCATAGGATTGTGTAATAGACTTGCAATATCTAGCAGGAAAAACTGTTTGCTTTTTTTTTTCCTTTGGGTAGAGAGAACAAGTATGCAAAATAAAACAAGATCTGATGTCATGGTTCCATAGTCATTACCTATAGGCCACATATGGGCAGGTATTTGATCTACCATGCTGTAACAACTTTTCTGAGGCAATTCTAAGCCCTACCTTTTCCCATGATTCTCCAAGGCAGAAGGACACCATCTCCAGATTTCTTCAGCTAGAATTGCTAGAGAACAGCTGCAAGCCATGCTTCCATTTTTCATCCCTATTTGACATAATTTCAACTCCTAATTTTTCCTGAATGAATGTGAGTACTTACGTGATGTCTGATGTACCGATCAGTCCATTCATGTTCAGTTTTACTGCATATTTATCTCCCATTTCTTTTACCCTCTCATCCCAGTAGTATAGGTTCATAGGTAAGTACTAGGCTAGCTATCCTTGTGGACCATTTTTAGATTAGCCAATTTCTCCTCAAAGGTGAGAATCAAACCCTGTACCTTGTGTGTCTGAGGTAAACACCTTAAGCTTTATTCCAACACCCAACCCCTTACTTTCCTTTAATATAAAGGACTTACATTGATGTATTAGGTATATAAATAATATGCTATGGTTACTATAATGTCTGGCAATTTCATTACCATTTTACTCTGTTTGCAGTTTTTCTTGTCAGAGTTGCAGTTTCTATTTCATGTTTGAGAAGGAGTTACTGTTTTTCAGTAGCAACTCTTTTTTCAATCTTTTTAGTAGTGTGGACAAAAAGGGTTTGAATAAAAAAGAATGTAAACTGTGTAAGTATGGAGCTAAGATCCTACATCAAGATAATCATGCAGGATCTTTAAAATATCTGTGTGTGCCCCCTTTTAGGATTGTTGTTCCATTTGTAAATCTTTTAAGCCTTCCATTGTAAAAGATAGAAAGACATATTTAGAGCAAGAAAAAATAAAGGCTATTCCTGCCTCTCTAGCTGCTTCTCCAAGTCTAGGCCCTCTCAAGAGGATGGCCTGAACTTGTAAGGATCCTTCTTCCACTAAGATTCCAAAGTCGGGTGTTGCTACACCACCTGCAGGGCTGCTTATTGTTAAAAAAAAACAATTCTTCTAGACCTAAAGCAATCACTGTAATTCTGTGATTTCATAGTCTGAGTTGGAGACACCTCATCATACTGTTTCTGTTTCATCCATCAGATTCAGGTGCTCCAATTTTATGGAGTTGGATTACACGAAGATGTGGCAAGCTTTTTTATCTTTGCAGCAAATGTGACCCAGGTCTCCTCCCTTGATAATATTGGAGTGAGTCAATCATCTTCACTTCCAAATTTGGCTGTCCTAGGCCCTTCTTTTTCCTTCCAGGTCCACTTCAGGTCCCAGTTCAGATTAGGGGACCAGCCTGCCCATTTATTCCAGAGTTGAAGTTGATAGACCTTTTGAAGTAAACAACAGCCCTATCCTCCAGATTTTTGCCTTCAGCCTCTACATCTGTGTGACACAGCCATCAGCACCAAGTGTATCAATGTCAAATACCTTGATGCCAGGAGAATCTCTTTGCATCAGTGTCCGGCTTGAGAGATTATATTTGAAGCTAGCTTTGATTCCTTCACTAGCAGCATTCCTGTCACCCAAGTTGTCCTCTTCAGTGGTTCCCCCCTCCTGATAAGGTGAGTGAACATTATATGGAAGAACCCCGATGTAGTGTCCCCTGTCTGATGCATCCTGATAAACTCCAGATCCTCCAAGCCCCAAATAATTAAGAAGCTCTTTTAGGTGCCCCTGAGTTTAATTCTAATGTTGTAGATGCCACTATTGCGAAAGTTGTGAAGGTTGTCCCTCCTTAGGGCCAGTCGTAAGAATGCTGCCATTACTTAGAGCCCAGCAGTTCATCCCTCTAATAGAGTTTAGAGAATTGAACAACCCAGAGAAGCAAATTTTCTGTCTCATCTACATTTTCACTGGGGGACATAGAGTACATGATTCATATACTTCGGTGTCAGGGAAATTGTATAACAAAACTTCTAAGACTCTGGAAGGTATACCAGAAAGGCACCTCAAAAAACATTATCCCAGTCATCCACCATGACCTGTATTTCCAGTCTGGCCACATACCTGGTATACCACATAGTATCCAGATCAGCAGGTAGCTGCATAACAGAGCTGCTGTGTCTCGTAACATCTGACTTCACTGAGGATATGAAAGACAAATTATTGAAATAGCCCTTTCACTGAAACTTTCTCACATAGAAAGAAAGTAAAAGCTGAGCTGAAGTAGCAGGAGGGAGAGAGAATGTCTCTCATGGCTGTCAGGATTAAAGTCCATCCTCTTTGGCATACCTTTTGTAGGACATAGAGGAACCAGCCTCGATATGGTTTAAGTACAGGCAACAGCCCCAGAATAATAGAAGTTCTGGAAGAGAAGGAGGTTATATAGCCCATGGCAACTTTGCATTCTCATTGAAATGGTTAGGGATACTGGGTTCCTCTGGTGGAAGGTCTCCGTCTACTCACTGAGAGCTTGCCTGTGTACCATCCTGTAGAGACAATTAGAGGTTGGCTGGCTGACCATTCACTTGCCGGCATAGGAGGCCATCACTGAGGACAAGTGCATTAGGACAGTGTTTTCAGTCTATACATATGATTTCAAGTTTTTCTTAAAAAGTGAGAGATTCTGCAATTTTATAATGTGGTCAGGAAGAGAGTTCCAGGAAGCAGATGCTAGCTTGAGAAAAGGTCTCTCACAATTAGTAAGGGGATATTTAGATATGACTAGCTTAACAGTAGCATTGCTTCTTAATATTTAGGAGGATTCATATACTAGTAATTTGTTAGCCAGTAGCGGTTGTGATGCCCACCACTGCTACCAGTATGTGATGGCCACCAGTATGTGTTATCCCCATGCGGGGCCAGTAATCAAGGAGTCTGAATCCTCACCACTGACAATGGAGAGGGACGTGCACTTGGAGTACAAATGGATACACTCAGTATTTCCAGATGCAGACCTCTCTGCATCAAGTACAGTTTCCCTTAAGAGCACACAGGGAACACACTCAGCTGCTGTGGCTTAGGGTCTTTCTAGTCAGGCTTCCCAAACAGACTACTCAGTACTCTGAGATTTCTCTTTGTAATATCTAAAATATAATTTCCAAGAGAGCTGGCATAAAGACCTCATCTGGTCACATGACTCTAGGTTCTCACAGTATTCCTCTTTGAAGCTGAGACAGGAGGTTAGCACAGACGGCCACAATACACATCCAGATGTTTATGGCATTGCTTGGGACATCCCCTCTTTTCACTAAGAATGGACTAATGGACAAAGGCTCTTTCCCAGACCCAGCATCTCAGGTCCTGTTCAGCACTGTGGGGTGGGTGCCCTTTAAGGGTTTAACAACTCATTTACATTTCCCTTATTTTTCTTAAACTTAACCTGTGCTGTGCCAGCATCCTCTATTAAAACATATACATTTAATTCAGCTGCAATAATATATGCACATTTCTCTTTACTTCAGCAAGGTGCACTGTTGATACATTTCAACACAAGCAAAGCTCACAAATACATTTTCAGCACAAGCATCTGTACAAAGTAATTTGATATACAAATGACATACAGTTCTAATACATTTGTAACACAAGTATCTTGTACAAATCAGTTTAATATTCAAACGACATATCATATCAACTCCAGCTGGCTATGCTTTCACTTGCCCATATCATCACAGTGGGCAGTAATAATCATTTAGGAGCTTATAGGTGAGGGAGTAAAGGAGATAGGAAATCCTGGATGAGATAGGAAGCCAGTCAGGATTATTAACAGTAATACAGTAGTGCTCTATGTTGTTGTGTCTTTCGGCTTTTCCCGGTTAGGGGTCGCCACAGCGGAACACCGGTCCACTAATGATTAGCAGTAGATTTTTTACGTGCCGAGTTGCCAGCCCTGACGCACAACCTTCAACGAAGGTACGCCCATTCACGCATGTCTCCACACAGAAGACGCTTTAGCTGAGAATCGAACAGGACAACGTCTTACTGTGAGGCGACAACGCTACCGCAGCATACTGTTGTAAAAAGATGAATCTGAGAATTTTTTTGAGTACTTAAAGAGCAGAAGTATTTTGCCTTGAGAAGGGAGTGATTATAGACAGAGCATATTTGTCCCTGGCTCAACATGCTTTGAGAGTGAGTAAGTTGGAGAATGTATATACCAGCTGTGGTTGTGTGCAAACCTTTGGGATAATTGTCTGAGCCATTATTGCTGGCTACTGCACAGCTATCACTGCAGATATCACTGGAGTGATGCCCTTTATTTCTGTGATATTTTGGTTTCTACCTGTGATATCAAACAGGCTTGTTTCTACAATAAAACCCAATCCAGATGAAAATTCACCTAATCACAAGCTTTGCAGCAGATATTTTCTTTCTGTCTGAGCTGGTCCCGATATAAAAACATATTCTACACATACATAACACTATACTGATTCTTCCAGATTAATATTCTTGACTAGTTTTTACATTTTTGTAGAGTAAGATTTTTTCCTTTCGTCCATTAAGCTGTATTCACATTATTTTTTAAATTGTTCTGTGAGACTCAAGCTTAGTGTCTTTTCCAGTTGTTCAGCAACAAGGAATTTTTTACCTTAACCCTTCCAAAAGTAATTCCTGCATAGGTTTTGATTCTTTTTTTATCTGATATGGTGACAAATCCACCATGTGAACTTAAATTTCAGGTTCCTTTAAAATTACTGATGTGGAAAGCATTAGATCTGTTATTGTAGATCATGATTTGCAGGAACTGTTAGGGCTTATTCTACCAAGATTTAGGACCACTTGGCACCCAAAACATTTGCAGGATGCATATTCAATCCTGTATCAGAATATATTACAGTCTTGTCCATCCTTTTCAGTCATTTCCTTTAGAGAAAATCTGTGTTTACGTTTCAAAACGCCCCAGGCTGCTTCGGGTATTTTGTGCACTTTCTTTGATTGTTTTTGGCAGGATTTGTATTTTGTTTCTTTCTAAGAGAATTCAAAATAGGTCCCTGTTTTTCTGAAGTTATGTATCTACATTTTTAGGTTGCTGTAGTTAACTGTTTTGCTGTATTCACAGTTTTGCTCACACCAGAGCCTGCTGATTATCTGTTTTGCTCCTTTCTGCACTGGATGTGCGCAATTCACCCAACTGACATGTTTGTTCCTTGTCTGGGCAAGAACCAGACACCCCTCAGCTAGGTGAGATTCCTATTACCCAGTTGTTTGTGTCCAGGGTGCCTTATTAGCCCATTCATATTCCTCTATGACGACACTTGTATGGTAGGGAACAGGCCAGCGTATCGGCCCAATGTGGAGCATTTCCCGATCTCGTGGCAGCTCACTGAGCTCTGCTTTCATGCTACACCAGTTGCAGGAAGTATGCCTGCACATGTTTTCTTAGTTTATTACATACATGCTTATAACCAGTGCATGCTTACAGGCTCAAGCACAATGGGTGCAGCACTTAGTGTGCCTGTCAAGTGTCACCCAAGTGGCAAGCTTACGTTGCCTTCCTCCCCCCAGGATGGGCAAGCCATGACCAGCCACTCACTCCAATCCTCCCCTGTCAGCTCCTACAAACATCTGAGCTGCTAGTTGAACTCTGTTCAACTGTGTTGTAGTTCTTCTGATTATCTTTATCATTTTGTTTTGTATTCTGTCTTTCCCATAAATAATTTCATAAACCAATGCTGAATTCTTGATCGTCTTTGCCACTGACTTTCCCCTATTGTGGTGGACTCTTGCTCAGTGTTTATAGCTCATTTATCCCCCTTTCTGTTTTTCATACTTTGATTTTAAGGTGAATATTTGAATTTTGTATAAATGTGTGCTTACAATCTTTGCATCCACCAAAATTTTCTTCTTTAATATTGTTTTGTTTCAGATTTTTTTCTGTTCTCTTTATGTTAAGTCCACTAGCATAGCCATTAGTTTTGGTTTATGCTTTGCATGACTTTGCAGTGCTCTCTGAGGCTAATATTTTAACAGATTTGGTCCCTTTGTTTTAGGTTTACAGGTTTATAGACTGGTACTAAGCTAACTGCCCTTGTGAGCCATTTTAAGCATAGCCAATTATCCCTGCACCTTGTGTTTGTAAGGCAGACACCTTAACCATTAGGCCACCCTAAAGAAATCGCATGCTCCCCATTGGGGAATCGAACCCCGGTCTCTCGCATGACAGGTGGGGATACTCACCACTATACTAATGAGGAGGCCTTCCCTTTCTGACCTGTTTGGTCCTCTTCCCTTTCTTAAGAAGGGTGCACCCTTAGAGCTAGTAACCAGCTCAGTACAGTCTGTTTGAACTTTCATTGTTTTGTGTTTACCCCAAGGCAGGTGAACCTCACATGTCTCTGTTTTTGGCTTCACTAATCTTTGCAGGCTTTGGCTTTCATCCATAACACTTGATAGGTCTTGGTGTAGCAGCTAGTTATGTTGACATTCTCCATAAGCCTTCCACCCTTCAGAGCCGTTTATCTTGTAAGCATGCCTTTTCTACTCTACCTTATCAGTTTTCCATTTTCCTTCTATGTATTAGCCTTGAAAGAAAACTTTATTATGTTGTCAATAACTCAATAGACTTTGTCTAGTATGTTTTGGTCTGGAATGCATATAGTGAGTCCTTCTAAGAGATGCTCCTTATTTTATATCTGTCCCCTGCCATAGGTGGGCTTCAGTTAGCTGAGAATTTCCCAATCATGCATCAGAATTTGTACATATTATCAACACTAACCACTGGCAGAACCATTGATTTGTCATATATTCTTTCAGTGAAGCAACGTTTTAGAACAATCTTAGCAGTGCATATTTTGCAAAGCAGAAATGTAGTCTTTGGTGCAGATCTTCACAGTGATTCTCTGACATGGGATGGCTGTCACCACTGCCCAGCCTTGGGATGCACAGGTTATTCTTCTACATAATATTATGGATTACAAAGGGAAGGAAATGCCATAATAAAGATGTGTGAGGTATTCTCCATAACAGTAGGTGATAGGAGTCTGCTTGTCTTCCTGCTATAAAGCTTCTACCCTGTCTCCTTTTTATTAGCTTATGTTTTAGTAAAACCTATTCTTTGTTGCTGTGGTTCATTGTTGGAGCTGAATGCATTAGTGGCATGAGTGATGAGATGATTCTACAGCCTAGCAAGTCTGCACTGCAGATCCAAGACCAGTGGTGTATCTGATTCCAATGGTTATCATGCAGCCTTAGCCTGCATCTTTTAGAAATATGAAATTAAGATGCTAGAAATATGAAGTTAAGATGCGCTCAGTAATAGCCTGGCATACCATACAAAGAATATGATATAGAGATGCCTAACAGATGCATATTTTCAATGTGCCACTTCACTTTGATATTTACTGAAAAGACTGATCTGACTGGCTTGCTGCTATTTTGGATAAGGGATAGGGCTGCAGATAACCTTATTTCTGTAATGACAATCCATTTTTTTTCATGCTGATACTTAGGGACCTGATTCAAAGAATGACTTTTCTCTTACCTTTCTAGAATATTATAAGGTGGCCTGCTTATAAGTTGGATGTAATGCATAAAGTGTTGTGATCTAGTAACTGGATCTGTGAAAGTCTACAAGAACGAAAGTATGTATCCATATAAAAGTAATGATCTGGAGTCAGTCTGTTTATTAAAAGAGGAGGATTTGGAACTGGATTTATTTTGCTTTTAGAAATAATATTACTTATTTGAAGGGATTGGTCTAGATACTTGGACTTGCAATAATCCTGTATTGGAATTTGTCTAAATCTAGGTACAGAATTATGGCATATGCATGTATAACACACTAACAAACAAAGCTTGTGTTTTGTTTGCAGTATTGTATTTATTGTACGAGCTGTCAATATGCCAGTAGTCCCTAAGTGCTTACTGTTTAGTATATGTTAAGAAATAAAATAAAATAAAGTAAAATAAAATGATAGGTTGGCATAATGGTTAAGACGTTTACCTTACAGATACAAGGTAAGGGTTTGATTCTCTCATGGGATAATTGGCTAGGTTTAAAATGGCCACAAGGCCAGTTAACCTAATATTAATCTACGAACCTATGAGGGGAAAAAGGTAATGCAAAAGCATCGCTGCTGAATGAGTACTTTTCTTCATTTTTTTTGAAAGGAAGATAAAGGAAAGTTACCAAACAACCAGCAGAGATGTCCAGGATAATGGAGCCAATGTCGGTCCTTTCACAGACAAAGTGGTCCTGAAGGAATTTAAAAAAGTGCACAAGGCAGGCTGACTTGATAAAATTCACCTGAGAATTTTTAAATTAGTCGTGGGGGGGGGGCCTTGGTAATGACCAGTATTTGTTTCATAAAAAGTCATGGGAGTAGAATGTAAGTTTTCAAATGACTGCAGAAGGCAAATGTGATTCCTTTTCACAAGACTGTGAGCAAGACAGAGACTGAAAACTGTCCGTATTGTCAGTTTCCTCAGCTATAGGGAAAACAAAAGAAGAAAAAGCTAGTGTTGAAAGAAAGAAATTTAGAATATTGATCACCATGAGTTATACAATTAATTGCAACAGTTACATAGGAAAGTCATACTTGACATAATAGAATGTTTGCTGGTAGGAGAATTTTGAGAAGTGCAAGAAATTTTGTGAAAAAATTGATCTGATGTTAATCTTCTTTCCATTCATCACTGTTGGGTTCGGTTCCGAACTCTCGGAACTGAGTCGGCCTATTACCAAGCTTGCGCCAGCCAGAAAAACTCTCGAGCTAAGCTTCTACTCAGAATGCTCTTCTCCCTGTTACCTCAGATCTCATTTGCCGCATAGCCGTAAAGCCACATTTCAGCCGAGCTCTCAGCTAAGTGAAAACTTTTTTGATATTTTGTGTGAAAAACTCTTTGAGATGTCTTACTTTATTGAGCAGTAGCCTTTCTTGTGTTAAATTACAGTTAGATCTTGTTCTGTCTTCTTCCTTACTCTACCCGTTGGTAATCTTTCAGTTACCATTGTTGGTACGGCCCTCTCTCTTTACCCTTGTGGTATTCCTCCAATACCTTAGTTGGTAGTTCTTTTTCCTTTCTAACCCACTAGTGCCTTTCATAGTAAGTTTCTGTTATTTGTGTATCTATAACTACTGTGTGCTTTTGTCTGAATTGCTAAAGCAGACTTATTTCAATTTGGTTTTGAAGTGCTAACCTGTTGTGTCTCTGTTCCAAGATGTCGGATAAGAAGATTTTAAGTATTGTACTTTGTGTAATGGCATGTTACCTAATAGTGACTCTCATGATGATTGTGTGTATTGTTTGGGTGTTCCTCATCTTTTGGTGCAACCTCCCTGTGGCATTTGTCAAAGTTTCAGTCAACGCACTCTGAATGAGCACAATAATAAATTGATTTTGAAAAGGTTACTTAAGTCTCCCTTTTCAGAGGCCTTTTCCGCAATGGAGGTCTCAGCCCCTCCTGCTAAAGACAAAAAGAGGTCCCACTCGGTTCCCTCTTCACCCTTGAGTGATCAGGGTAAGCCTGTGAAACCAAAAGTTCCTAAGTTGTCCTTGGAGCATAAATCAGCCTCGTCAGCACCATCTTTGTCGGCTCTGAGCTCTTCAAAACTTATGATATCGGCGCCAGCTTCAGCTCTGATTCTGCCTCTGGCACCAGTGATGGACCTCACCATGTCTGCTACGGCTTTGGCACCTGTGATCACTCCGGTTCAGTGCATTCCTTTGGTGCCTACCTCTGATTTGACATTGGAACTCTCCGCTTCGGTTCAGAGTGCCCCTTTGGTACCGAACATTGTTTCATCTTCAGTTCCAACTAAACTGGACTTGACCCCTTTAATCCCGGTCTTGAAACTTGAGACATTGGTGCCGGCTGACCTTGCTCCACGGACCCAGTAATCTCCATCCATAGACCCGTTCCTGGGTCAGACGTATAGCCCGTTCATTGATAAACCTGACTCCCCCTCTGGAGTATCCACTAGATCCACCAGGAGCCTGTCAGAACTTGATGTGGTGTGTCTCGTGGACCAGCTGTTGGCAGCCAGGGGGATACCCACACCTTCTAAGACCCATCTGCCTCCAGGACTTGGGTTGGTTTTTCCACAGACTCCATCTTTCTCTCCTCCTTCGGCCATTCTGGTTCCGAAGCCTTCTGCTCCGACGTCCTTCTTGAAACCCACTACTTTGGTGCCTATAGTGGATGTCACTCAGGCTCTGGGTTTGCCCCTTTGGTCCTCGGTTCCTTCAGAACTGGTCCTTCCTCAATCTCAGGATTGGGGGGTGGACTCCTCGGCTTGGAGCACGGTTCCGACTGTGCCTTTGGTTCCATCCTCAGTGCCGGTTGTCTCGTCTGCACCGATCCTGCTTGAGGCATCATCCACAGGGGCCGGTTCATCAGAGCGGGATGTGACCCCAGTCCCGAGGTTGTCTTTCTTGGTTCTGAGCTCCCATCCCTCTTCAGGTGGACCGGCTTTCCGTGCGATGGAGAGGGCTCTTGCTTCTGGGAGCACTCCATTGATGTCGGAACCCCAGTTCTAGTCCCCTGAGCTACAGCTGACACAGACCACATCCCTGGGGCACTGGGCAGAGAAGCCGCAGGACAACCCTGTTCAGGGTACCTGCTCTTCCGAGTCCCCCACTGACGACCCTTCTCGAAAGAGATCATGCAAGAGGAAGCACATAGACTCACGCGAGGAGTCTCTAATGGAAGACACGGATTACAGTGATGGTGAAGGGTCCCCACAGTCACCTCCTGATGATGTCTCTTTTGGAGACATCCACGAAATGCTGAAACAGAGAGGTGACTGGAAGCCCTTCAACGCTTTGTCTGAGGAGTCCATGTTCCTGCAGAGTTTTAGTGCCCGGCCATCTACCTCTCGGGTGACCCCGCCTGCCGATGAGCTCATCCAGCTCATTGTGCAGCATGCTTGGAAGAATCCCGATTCCACTGAGGCAATCCCTCAGAGACCTGACAAAATTCCTTCCCTGCCCGAGGAAAACCCGCACTGGTCCAGAGGGTTACCAGTCAATGCTATGGTGATGGCTGTGGCCATGGAAAAGGACTTGGCTGAGGAGTGTCCAGCTGTCCACCCACCCAACAGAGAGTCCTGGGTGGTGGACAGACTTGGGAAGCAAGTTTACTCATCAGCGACATTTGCCATACGATCTCTGAACTACTTGGCACATTTTATGAGTCTCCAAAGGGACTTGATCTCTGAACTCTGTGGAACACTCGCAGGACAGGTGTCTGAAGAGGTAAGGGATCAAGTTGCCTCGCAGCTCGCAACCCAGGAATCGATTTCCAACTCATCCATGAGGTTGCTGTCACATGCAACCGAAGGGGCGGCTAGAGCGGTGGGTTCAGTCATTGTCACGAGACTTCTTGCCTGGATGCGCATTTGTGACCTCGCGAATCCCTTCAAGTCTTCTTTTCTGAATGCTCCCCTTGAAGCATCATCCCGTTTTTGGCTCCAAGGTGAAGGACATGCTAGACAGGTGCGAGCAAGACAGCAAGACCCTGTCTACCGTAGGACTATGGTTTTCCAACCCTCAACGTTCCTGTTCCAGGAATCAGAGGAGTGGGAAAATGTGGCAGAAAAAATCTCAGAGACCTTTCCATGCTGCACATGGCGATGAAACCCCCGGGACAGAGGGAGTAACAATTCCAGAAGACACCACTACAGGGGCAGAGGGTGTTCTCGTAACCAGGGCTCCAGGGATTCCTTCTCTGGACAGCCTTGCCAGCACTCCTGAAGAGCAGCCTGATTGCTTACCTCTGGAAGCAGTCGGGGGTCATTTTTTTCTGCACCAAGCTACCTGGCACTCTATTACCACTGATCGTTGAGTGCAGAGTATAATCACCGGAGGTTACACCATTCCCCTTTCTTGTCAACCAAAACTTCCAAAAAAGCTTCCCGATGTTCCACCCGGTCAAAGGGAAGATGCAGCTTCAGAAATAATAAAGCTGTTTCAAAAAAGACTCTTCCAACCAGTTCCACCAGACCAATGCGGATCCGGATTCTACTCAAGATTCTTTTTGATGCCAAAAAAGACAGGGGACTGGAGACCCATTCTGGATCTCAGCAGCTTAAAAAAGTCTGTCACCCAAACCGAATTCCGGATAGTCATGGTTCAGTCCATTCTCCCTTTTTTAAGGGAAGGCGATTGGATGTGCTCGATAGATCTCAGGGATGTGTATTACCACATCAAAATGGACAAACGCTCCACTTCACTTCCGGCTGGGAGCCAGTCACTAACAGTTTTGTGCCCTGCCATTCAGTCTCTCTACAGCCCCCAGAGTGTTCACGAAGTGTATGGCAGTGGTCACAGCTCACTTGAGACTACAAGGATTCCATATTTGGACGACTGGCTCCTCACCGCCACCACCAAGCGTCTGCTGGTAACAGCCCTGCATTACACTCTCTCTCTGGCAGAAACTTTGGGCATAACAGTACACTGGGAGAAGTCAAACCTTACTCCTACTCAGCAAATAGAATTCATTGGCGCAGTGTTCAATACCCGGTCCTGTCTAGTGTCACTCCCAACCCACAGACTCCAGCTATTGAGGCTCCAGGTCTGGGTGATTCTCTGTCCAGCAAAAGTTTCAGCAAGAGAGGTTCTTCAGGCCCTAGGATCCATGGCAGCTTCAGTTCTGATAGTGCTCCTTGCGAAGCTGCTGAAATGAATCCTGCAATGGCTACTTCTTTCACAGTGGTTCCCAAACTATCACCCTCTCAGTTCCCAGATTTATATAACCAACTACTGCAAGTAGGACCTTCTTTGGTGGATAAGGTCAGATACAAAACTTTGGAGTCGCCCATTCCAGTCTCCCCAGCCGAAGGCAATTGTGACCACAGATGCTTCCCTGATTGGGTGTGGGGGGGGGGGGCCATTTCCAGGGAAAGACAGTCCAAGACACATGGTCCACCCTAGAGGCCAACCTACATATCAATTTTTTAGAACCGAGAGCAGTGCTGTTAGCATTGCAGGCATTTTACCCGGTTCTCCCTTCTGGGACGATTGCAATTCAGTCAGACAATATGTCAGTAGTCTGGTACTTCAACGAGCAAGGAGGAACCAAGTCCTACCACCTATGTTGAGAGGCCATGAGAATCTGGCAGTGGGCGATAGCTTCCAACCGCTTTCTGATAGCAATGCAAATCCCTGGGAGCTCCAACGTATTTGTGGACAAACTAAGTAGATGCATCCTCCTGCCTCTCGAGTGGTCCCTCAATCCCGAGGTGGTGATGACAGAAATCTTCAGCCATTGGGGCCAGCCTTGCTGCAATCTTTTTGCCTCCCCATCGAACAACAAGAGCAACAGCTATTTTGCCCGGTTCCCTCCAGAGGGGGAGTCCCCGAGGGATGCTCTGATCCATGATTGGTCCACGGGACTTCTTTATGCTTATCCCCCCATCCCACAGTTCTTAAAGAAAGCTCTTTGGTTGAGATACAAGGTGATCGTCATAGATCCAGTCTGGCCTGAAAAAGTTTGGTTCCCCTTCCTACGGCCTCATCTAGTATACCCGCTGTGGATTCTGAACCCTCGTCCAAATCTGATTACTCACCCCCAAGGGTTGAGCCACCCGAATATGTCCAGTCTCAAGCTAACGGCTTGGTTTCTCCACTTCCGTTAGTTGCCAGGCAAGCTAATCTCACCTCATCTGTTTGGGACATCATTCTGGCAACTTATAAACCATCCACCAGAAGACTATATCAGGATAAATGGAAAAGGTTCTCCATCTGGTCTAAGGATAACATGTTAGACCCGTATTCGGCTCCAGTGACGGCATTACTGGAATACCTGGCTAAGTTTTTTTATAATGGAGCCCCTGCCTCTACCGTACAAGTACATCTGGCGGCGATTTCTAATTTCCACACTGGTGTAGATGGCATCCCCCTCATCTCCTTATGTCTATGTAAAGCCTTTCTCAAGGGAACTTCTCACATCAGGCCTCCTGTTAGACAGCCGGTGGAACCATGGAACCTCACTTTAGTCCTTCAGTCTTTGACCAAAACCCCTTTGAACCTGCAAGTGAAGTGTGACCTAAAGTTCTTGAACTGGAAATCTTTGTTCTTAGTAGCCATCACATCAGCCAGATGGGTCTCAGAGCTTTAGGCATTGTGTATCAAGAGGCCCTATCTGGTCTTCCATAAAAACAGAGTATCACTCCAGACGAACCCATCCTTCCTCCCCAAAGTTTTCTCTGATTTCTCCATTAACCAGACCATTGACCTACCTGTGTTATTCCCAAAATTTTCCAATAAAAGAGAGTACTGCCTGCATTTCTTAGATGTACATAGGCAACTGAGATTCTACCTAGACAGGACCAAGCCTATCCATAAGTCTGAACAGCTTTTCATTTCCTTTTCTGGGCCTAGAATGGGAAATTCTGTTTCTAAGTTTACGTTATCAAAATGGCTGAGGGACTGCACTCATTTTATCTACTCCCTCACAAAAGAACCTACACCAAAGTTTAAAGCTCACTCCAGTAGATCTATGGCAACATCTGTAGCTTTCCATTCCAGGGCTTCCATGGATGACATTTGCGCAGCACCCACTTTGGCTAAACCTCATACCTTTATCAGTCAGTACAAATTGGTCTTATTCTGCAGAGGGAGAGCTGCATTTGGCTCAGTGGTACTCAGGAATGTTCTTCCATAAGGGCCGCCCATGGACCTCAAGGTAGCTTAGAATGCTGTCCGATCAGTGATGAATGGAAAGAGGATTAACAAATCAGATAAAGAAGTTATGTCTTACCAAAACATTCCTTCTGTGTTGTTTCATTCATCACATCCCACCTTCCTTCCCCCACCAAAGGCTCCTGGTCCTAATGGTATACCAGGGCATGTGCGCAGAAGTGGCTTCGGCTTTACTTCTCTATCTTCAGCAAACTTGATCTGAGATAACAGGGAGAAGGGCGAGAGTTTTTTTTTTGGCTGGTGCAAGCTTGGTAATAGGCCGACTCGGTTCCAAGGGCTCGGAACCGAACTCATCAGCGATGAATGAAAGAAGATGAACAACAGAAAAGGAACGTTACGGTAAGACATAACTTCTTTTTTGGTTTGTAATTTAAGATATTTAAAAAGCCATAACAAAAACAAAGAATATCAGTCAATCAATCAGTCAGACTCTCAAAGTAACCTTTAGGAAGGTTGTGCTTAAGAGATAAATTGTTATAATAGAAAATGTCTGATGGTATACATGGTGCAAGTGATGAAAACAGAACTAGGGATAACAAGTGACCTAAGTATTTTGTATTTAAAAAAAAAAAATCAGCCTATGGTTCATCACAGTAGTTTGTATATTTGCTTTTATAGGTTCTTAGGTGTTTACTAGGCTAATGACCACAAGGACCTTTTTAAGCTTAGCCATGCTTCCCAAATATCTGACAAGTTCTGGTACCCCTGATAAGTGTAAGCAGGGGGTTGGGCGGTGAAACATTTACAAGAAGGAGCTTGGGAGAGGGACCGTTTACAGGCTGCCTGTGTCCATTAGAGACATGGGTACCAAACCATAGATGAATTTCCTGCTCCCCATCCAGTTTCTGAGTTGCACTTGAATTGGGTTAGGGAGGAACTCTGCTTCACATGGATGGGGGAGATGGGGAGCCTGTTCCAGAGAAGGGATAGTCTCTGGGATACATACCTGCCTCTCCAGCAGGTTCTAGTTATATCACAGGCAAAGTTTAAGTCTTTAGAACAAGTAATTCTGATACTGTTTGTTTTTGCAGATATGCAGGAGTTCCATCAGAGTGGGGTATGACAATGCCTTCTATACTAGGTATAGATCTCCCCTCAACAGCCTGTAGGAGACAGAATACAGGGATAGGGCCAGTTTTAGGAATTTTATGCAAGCATTTGCTTTTTTTTATACCATAGGGTTATAAATGTTGCAGATGTATTTGAAGCTATCTTCACAGAATACAGAGCAGTGCAGAAGAACCAACAGAATTAAGAACCCAATCATGTGGAAACTGCATTTGTGCATATTTATGCATGTAAGTGTGAATGAATGCCCTAAAATATACTAACAGTGGTGCAATACTGGCAAACCTTTTACATGTCGAAGTGAAAATGTAGTCTGTATAATAAAATGCGGTTGTGAGAAGTGTTATACAGGTGTGATTAAAAGAGAGAGAGCATTATAGGATTTTGGGGGACATTAAATACAAAAGAGACAAAAGTGTACAAGTTCTGCCTTTGAATTGTGCATATGGGAACTGTAGTACATGTTTTACATGTACTGTATTTGATCAGTTTATATTTTCAAAAGGGGAGGGTGGAATATGAAGCATTAGAAGACGAACACTGCATATAATACAATTCAGTATACTCCTTGAAAGGCATGATATAAAAGCTCAGCTAATGGTTAAATAGTTAATCATTAGCAGCCATTTTGTATGAAAGTGGTGATATTTCACAGTCAATGTATGTATTCCTGAGAAGGCAAGAAATCCAAGTACTAGTGTGGATAATATCATTTTGATGTAAGAAGATGGTTGTATATTTTTTCTAGTGTCGTTCTAGGTTGCAAACTGGCTCAAGGACAGACCCCACATGGTCAGAATTGCTGGAGCCATGTCAGACTCCAAACCAGTTACAAGTGACGTCCCACAAGGCTCCCTGGGAACTCTCTTGTTCGGCATATATTTCTCAGAGGTACAGGCCAACACGGGAGGACTGTGGCTGAACAAGTTCGCAGATGACTGCAAACTGGGCACCATAATCGACTCTAAAGCTGACACGAGCATCCTCCAAAAGGGTCTCATAGAAACAGATAACTGGTGCCAGAGCCATGGCCTCAAGCTAAATGCCAGAAAGTGTATAGTCATCCCCTTTGGCAAAAACAAAGTGCCCACAAATTACCACATAGGTGGTAATCCATTAAGTACGGAAGAAGTAATTAGGGACCTGGGGACCCAAGTTGATAGCAATCTCTCATTTGACAACCACGTGGCCAAAGTGGTTAGAAAAACCTTCTATATAGCCCACCTAATCATGAAGGGATTCACATCTAGATCAAGGGAGGTCATTGTGCCTCTTTACTCATCTCTCATCAGGCCCATAATTGAATACAATGCCCCTTTCGGGATGTACCTTACCTGACACCTGCAGCAACTGGAAAGACCCCAAAAGTACCTCACCAAGAGGATCAAAGGGCTCAAACAGATGCCATATGCTGCCCGGTTAAAGAAACTCCAACTCTACTCGGTTACATACCGCCTGCTTAGAGGCAATCTGTGCCTGACGTATAAAGCCATGTCCAACCATCTCTATTAATGGACATGCTGCACCTCAGAAAATCCAAATCCCATCGAGCTACGCGCTCGAGGGACTTGAACCTCAGCACTGAAATAAATAGGACATGCTGGAGGGACAGATTCATAACCCAGAGGCTCCCTTCAGTCTGGAATAGAATCCCAGTCCAAGTTAGGCAGAGTCCCTCACTGACTCTCTTCAAAAGAAATCTTGACGAGTGGATGGGAGATCGTAGGTTTACCCCGGGTATCACTTCTGTGTCACTGCTAAACAGAGACACAGTAAATTAACCTCGAAAAAGGGCATAGTAAAACATTTAAAATGGGTGGCGAAAGCCAAACACACTCTGGCTAGGCTTACAAATGCCCTAGGGCAGATAGCCTAGTATGAACCTATGAAATCTTGTAGAATGTTTTGATTAATCAGAGCATTAGATTATAAACAAGGCAGTATGTGTGGTCTTCTCAATTAAGAGGTTTGTTTTAGACCACCAGTGCATCATATGTTGATGGTGTGATAGGGAAAGATGAGAGATGAGATGAGATTGATAAGGGTGTTACTCAAAGGGGTGCAGGTCCTGTTGAGTAATTTGGAACTGATGGAAGAGCACCAAAATTAAGTCAAAACTGCTGCATAAGTTTTTTTTTTAATCTTGGTCTTCCTCAAACTCAGTGCACATTAATAGTTTTAATAAATCCATGTTGTGTATGAGCACACTGATAGTTACAGAAGTGTTTAAAGAAAGACATCTGTTTATTGCAACTAGAAGAATATGCCATATTAAGAGATAGCTGATAAGCTTACTATGTATATGCTAAGGAAAGAAATAAAGAAAGAAGAGTTAAAGGCTTGCACGTGGACTATTTCAAATACCAAAATAGTAAAGAAGTCCATTAGAATTCGGAAATTAAATAAAGCTTGGTACATATGAAAATGTTCCCCTCTTTCTTAGTATATACTAAAAATTATTTCTTGGTTGTGATTTCTAATTTCCATATATGGATAGATTCCTCCTGTCTTACTTATCTCAAATTTATAAAGCTTATTTTGCATGGCACGTTTCACATTAGCAACCCCTGCTTAAATTCATAATCCTGTTCCACTGTGTATATATCACCTATTGCTTTTTAAGAAACAGTACTGTAGGCTGTACTCCAGTTCTAGACATACCAGCAACAGCCTTCTGTCACATAAGCCGTTTTTCTCATTCACTTTTTAATCGTGTATGACAACATGTTAAATGTCTCAGTGCACTTGATGAATATCAGTATAGTAAGTGAAGTGTAATACACTGTTTAATGTCACTTCGTTTGCTCCTGCTATTTCCAGGTTAGTTGCAGAACAGTTAATGACAATATGCTTGTATGTAGTAACTGATATACGCAGCTAGTTTTGTATTATGATGTCTAAACTCACACCCTTTGCTGTTTACTCCCTATAACTCTAGCAAACTGTCTTACAGTCATTTTGTGTTTGTCGCTATGTGGCCTGGTTCATGGCTGAAAAGGGCCGGTCTAACCAGCCTTCCTATCCATTTAACAAATGAAGTTAAATAAAATAGATGAATTAATTTTATGTTAAAGAAGCTCAAATGTCTTTCTTTTGGAACCACTGCCTCTGAGGAGTTAAAGTAGCTGTCCTGGAAGACCACCTTTTTATTGATCATGACTTTGGTCAACTGGAGCACTGTAGGTGCTGTGTTAGGCCTCCTTACTTGGACCACAGGGTCAGGGTGAACTGTAGAACAAATCCGTAATGTATACCAAAATTGGATACCAAGTCTGATGTAAATCACTCTCTCAACCTGCATTTTTTAGTTTCCATATTATTCTAACGGAGGGGGGGGGCTATAATCTATATCATGTGGATGTCCTGAGACAACTTGGGTTCCATTTAATTAGGGTGAAGTCTTTCTGCAGAAAAGATAATTTGTTTATTTCCTGTGCAAAAT
Organism: Protopterus annectens; assembly: GCF_019279795.1. Classification (NCBI taxonomy): domain Eukaryota; kingdom Metazoa; phylum Chordata; order Ceratodontiformes; family Protopteridae; genus Protopterus; species Protopterus annectens. The sequence goes on along the minus strand of NC_056730.1, from coordinate 365,389,999 downwards.
TTAAATTTGGCCAAAGTGTTTCTAAGCTCACACTTTAAGGTAGTCACTTGCATCAAATTATATTATTTGAAGGATGAAAAGTTCTTGCCTGCAATTCCTTTGGCTTATTCTGTTGAAGTTGTAGGTATTTCTACTTTTTCTTTAAGACCAGTTTGGATGCAAATCGTGCAGTTGCATCACTGTCTTCCCTTAAAACATATACAGTGCACTACAGACTGGGCATTATCTCTATGTAGAAGTGTTTGTTTGGACCATTGTTATCTGCAGTATGTTCCCATAAGGGAAATCACCCAAGAGAATTTGTTAGGAGTTCTGTCCTTATAATTACAAATGATGGACCTCTTACCAAATGTGAAAGTTATGTGGTTACATATGGAATAGATCTGTAAGAGTCTTCCCCTTCATCCTCTGCCTTTTTTGCATCAGGACTGGAGTTTTCTTTCCTTCTCACCTTAGTTTTCTTTTTCTTTTATTTGTCCTTTAACAAGAGGAACTGGAAAGTCTAATGTGCTTTTGCCGCAATCTGATAAGGGCAAAATTCCTGGCAGCTTTGGAATGTTTCACGTGCTAAGCAGTCTCAGTGCCTGCAAAACTTGAATCCTTGTGCTGTAAAAGTTTATTGTTCTGGCGGATTAAGATCAGGGCCCATATTGCATGAAATAAAAGCTGCCCTGTTGTAAATTCTTGCAGGTGAGGACTGGGTGACTAAAAAAGTAAGTGCAGAATCCATTTTCTACAAAATATTTTGTAATGCCCTGTGATGAATCCTAGTTGTTATGCCTTTTCTGTCACATGTACTGCTTAGATGTATTGACCTTTAGTTAATCTTTATTTTTTTATTTTATTTTATTTTACCTTTGTTAACTGGGATGGTCTGACTGGACACAGGTCCATTTTCAGTGGAGGTCCAGGAAGAAAAGCTCCACAGTAAGTAAAATTTTACACAATATGTTAAAATACAGTATACAGAGAATTTTCAAACAATATGTTAAAATACAGTACAGTAGAAGACATAACAAGACCTATATACAAGAAAAAATAGTTACAAATGGTTAATAACAGAATATGTATACAAATTCAGTCAGCATTAGGAGAAGACCTAGACTGTAATATATATTACAATAGGTTTATTAGGAAGTCAGATATATAAGTGGAATAATTTGAGGACTTATTTAATACATGGGCATAGCCACTTATTCTTTAAGTATGTTCTAAGTGAGTTTTTAAAGTGAGAAGAGGTAGGGGCAGAAATCAGAGCAGGAGGGAGATTATTCCAGGTTCAGCTATGGAGTGGGAGAACAGTGCTTTTCCTGCAGTATTGTTAGTCCTAGAGATGCAGAGGAGAGTTTTTTCCAGAAGATCGGAGAGGACGATTTGTATTATAGTGGGCGAGAAGTTGGCCTAGTGCAGGGCTTTTTTCTGGATGTGTTACCACATTGTAGGCAACGACTAATTGGTGATAGGTTAGTAGCTGAGGAAGTTTCAGCCATTGCAGTTCCCCTACAGCCTGGCAATGGTGGGTTCCAAAGGTGGAGTTGTTTACAAACTTGGCGATTTTATTATAACATGATTCGAGTCTGGCAAGGTCAAGTTTTCTAAGCTGGGTAAGAATTGGAGCAGCATACATTAGGGTAGATAAGAGGTGAGTTTGGGCCAGGGTAATCCGTGTTTGTTTCGAGAGGGATTTCGTGTGCCTATATAATGTTCCCATTTTTTATGGACTTTTTTGATAGTTTGTGAAATGTGGACGTCGAAGTGTAGATTTTTTCAGCAATTTTAACACCTAGGAGTTTGGTATGGTCAGAGGGAGAGATAATAGTTCCATTTTTGGAGGAGATAGTGAAGGATAGAGGGATGGAAATGGTTTTGTTGGGGGTGAAAAGTAGTAATTTAGTTTTATTAGTGTTTAGGATAGGTTGGATCTGAGTGATCCAGCTTTCCACAGAGCTAAAGGATTCCTGGTTGCATTGTTGTAGGGTGGGAAGTGATGGAGCTGAACAGATAAGAGTTGAATCGTCCGCGTATTGTATAAGTGAAGCATGCTGTGTGGTGGTATGGAGATTATTGGTAAATATGGAGACAAGAAGTGTGCCTAATATGGAGCCTTGTGGTACACCTATGGTAGTTGTGAGTAAGGGGGATAGCACACTTTGCCATTGGACAGATTGATGCCTATTTGACAGATAGCTTTTAAACCAGGCTATAGCGGAATGGGCAAAGTATAGGGATGTCAGGGTGTCTAGTAGTAAGGAATGTGAAACCATGTCAAATGCTTTGGAGAGATCTAGAAATATTGCAGATACAAAGTTATTATTATTTCTATGTTAGTTGATCAGATTGGTGAAAGAGAGCAGAGTGGTGGTTGTGCTATGGTGTTATTGGAAGCCATTCTGTGTGGGGGAGAGGAGATGGTGTGAGTTTAGGAATTGTGTTACTTGCGAATGTTTAAATTTTTTTAGTATTTTAGATAAGCGGATAGAATGGCAATGGGGCAATAATTTGAGTATTTGTGAATAATGTATGATACCTTCCATAGCTGTGGGACATATGCTTCTTGTATTGAGCAATTGATAAGAATAGAAATAGGGTAGGATAAGGATTTGGCAGCTATTTTTAGGAAGTTGAGAGCATAAAGGATGGGATGTTGCCAGGGCATTTGGTTGGGTTATATGTAGGGCTGTTTTTGGATAGCTGGGAGGATAGTGTTAAGATGGATTCTGTGAAGTGGTGATTGAATTGGGAGGCAGTATCCTTGTCATTCGTGGAGTTAGGAGTGGGAGTGGTTGCTTTGCCTGGTTTTAGGAGAGAGTTAATGGCATGCCAAAACCTTTGGGGATCTTTTGAATGTTTGTTTTGGATATTGAGGAAGTAATTTTGTCTATCGGGTTTTGTTTGTCTCTTGGCCTGATTTCTAAGTTGTAGGTAACTTTGTTTGGCTAGGCTAGTATTGTATTTCTTCCAAATTCTCCAAGCCTTATCCCACGACTTTAGTTTCCCTAGTTAGCCATGGTGCATAGTTTGACTTGGCTCTTAGTTTCCTAATTGGTGTGTGTCTATCAAGGATATTGATGAGAATGTTGGTGAAGTAGTCAATAGCTTGGTCTAGATTTAGGGTTTGTAGTGATTTCCAGTTACTATGTTTTAGAATACTGTTTAGTTCTTGTATATTTAGTTTACGATTGTCTCTGACTTGTCTGAAAACAATGGGTTTGGCTATGTTGGTATGTTTCCACAGGAGGAAGGTAGGGAGATGATCACTAAGACCATCAGGAAGGCATCCTGTCTGATGGTTTTCTTTGGGGCAGTTAACTAGTGTCCAATCTAGAATAGACTGTTTCTTGGGCTTTTTGTCGATTCTAGTGGGTTCTTGGATAAGTTGGGTAAAACTGTAAAGATTAATATGGTTAGTGGGGTTGTTAGAGGTACAGGCTGACCAATCAGTGTTCAGGTCACCTAGTAAGATGGTTTGTTGGGGGAGATTATCTGTGGCCCATTGTAACATTTCTTCAATGATGGGAGAGTTATTACCTGGGAGAATATAACAGCAGAGAATGATGTTTTTTGTGTAATTTATGCTTAGGGTTAAACTTAAGGTTTCGGCATTTTGAAATTTAGTTATGGGGGTTTGTAGAGGTTTGATGTTGATTGTACTTTTGTAGAGGATAGCAACACCACCTCCCTTTTTGCCTACTCTATCCAGTCTTAGGATATTATATCCTGGTGGGAGAATTTCTTCATTTTGGGTACTAGGTTTTAGCCACGTCTCAGTAATGGTTAGTATGTCAAGGGAGTAGTGAGCTATAAATGGGTGTAGATAGCTTGTCAGAGATACTTCTGATGTTGACATTCAGAATCAATAGGTCAGAAATTTGCCTAGCAGAGAGTAGAGAGTTTTATGGTCCAGGGTTTGGGTGTATGTCTCCAGATATAAGTAGATTTTTAGTGATAAACAGTATGTGTTTAATTGTGTGCACTATGTCTATGTTGGATCTAAATTATGTTTTTCTAGTGTAAGATGGTGTTATGTGAGACTTATGTGTAGGATTAAGCTGTCTTTTAATAATGTAGAAGAGATAGGAAAGAAAATGTGAGAGTGTATATTTGTTTGAGAAATGTGTTTGTATATAATGATGCGATGTTTGTTAGGTATGGGGGGTTATGAAGAGAAATCCTAGGATTAATGGTATTTTATGAGGGAGTAGTGGTTGGGTCTTAATGGTTTTTGGGTTCAAGTATGGGTGTGAGTGTGAATGCATGGCAAGTAGATGCTGTGTACCTTTTTAAGGTAGAAATTTGATAGAGGTGTGTATGAGAGGTCTTTGATTAGAGGAGGTGTGGTCAGGTGATCTGGGGTTAGAATAAATGTAGAGGTAGTGGTTGTCGGTGGGAAATGGGGGCAGGGTAGGGAAGCAGAGTGAGCCGAACGTAGCAGGGCTACACCAGTCCTTGAGATTGCAGAACCTATCTGTAGGGCTGGTCAGGACAGAACAGTAAAATGAAGATACTGCTGTAATTAAGCAGGAGTGGGAGGGAATTGTGCAGGTTCAAGGTAGGGGAGGAGGGTAGACATAAAGTAATACAAGGTTGTGAGTCAGAAAAACTGGACTAGGCCAGCTGCTAAAAAGAAAACAGGAAAACCAAACTAAGTCAATTCCAGGTCAGTGTAGTGCAGTATTTTCCTAATAACTACAAATCTTATGCTACTAATCTAGTACAGTGTGGTGAAAAGGACCACCACTTCTACAGGGAAAAACAATTGAAGTATGGGCTGCCAGTACATAGGTAAACTTTTTCCTAGAGAAAGTAGTTTTAAGTAATTGACCTAGGAGTACAATAGGAAGAGAAAAATAGGGGGGAGGGACCAGTAGTGTGCACGTGTACAGTGAAAGGGGAAATAGTCTTCAGTTTAGAGGACAGATTAAATACAACTCTGACATACACTAGTGTAGCTGAAAGCACTTTAGTGTTCCACTGACGCAGGGTCTCACAGTCCAGGGCAGCAAGACAGCCTTGGGTTGATTGGAGGTTGGCCAAGACACAGGATGAAACATTTGGTGCGGGGACTGGAAGTAAAAAGGAAAAGGAGGTAAATATTAGATCTGAAGTTTTAAAACACTGTAATCCCATGCTGACACTATAAAAAAGAATCCAAATGCAATTTTAGTGGGCTTTTATAGTTTCCAAATATTTCTTTATGAGTTCAGTTAGGATGCTGTTTATTTTTAGTTATGTTAGCAGTCACTTTGCTTGACAAATCCAAGCAAACTGGTTTGTCATAGCTTCCTGTTTACCAGTTAATTGTGCTACTAATAGCTTAAGATGCACTGTCTTTCCTTCCATTCTGATTTATAACAGCTGCAAATGTAACTCAGATCAGAATGCTATCTTCTCTTCTTTCCCACTGTATATTAGTCCCCAGTGACATGCAGGACCAAGTAGCATTTATTCTTCATATTTTGTTAGCAAACCTCACCACTCACAAAGATGTAGGTGTTGGCTTTCCTTGAATTTGTGGCTCTTTTAAGTTCTCCTTGACTGCCATTTTAAAAGTTATTTTATTTTTTTTAGTTTCCCCTGTGTGCCTCCTAGAAGATATCGGAAAAGGAAAAACTAGCATAATTATGTATTTCTTTTCATGCAGCTGAGGTGTTTTTCAGCATGGATTAATTATGGAGTGATCTGGAAGCTTCTTTAACCAGCTTCCTGTGTTTGTTGGTAGAAGAATACTTTATCTAGGATGCTGTATAAATCAAATGCTGCCAGTGATCTTTTATGACATGAGAACATTGCATATGCTAAGATACAAAGGAGGACCACTGGTCTCTTGATTCTACCTAGTTGTTGCAGTTAGCCCCTAAGCAGCAGCCTTCTCCTTAACCTACCCCTGATTTTGTTACTTTATTTTAGGTAAACCTGAACTCTTCCATTTATTTGCAATGAACCGCTGCCTTAGGTATTACATTTTAGGGCTCTGTATCCCTCATAGCTCTCAACCTGTTAGCACAAAAAATCTGGGCAAAACCAAAAATAAGGACATATTTTAAATATTGCTCTTATAATTTCAGAAAGGTGCTAGGATAAAAGGTCTTGTGTTACCATGCATTTTCTGAAGGATATAAAATTTGAAACCCAAATTCCTGTTCTTATTTAGTGAATTCCATCCTCACTGATTTGCCACAAAAGACCAGAAAACCTAAATTTTATAAAGACTAGACCAAAAATATGAGGCAAAAATCTGGACATTCTGCAAAAATCTGGACAGCTGATAGGTATGGTCTCACCTGTTTCGTATGTAATATTTCCCTAAGACTGTCCTGAACCACCCCCCTTCCAGCTGCCAACCATGTACCTTTCTCACCCCTTATATCCTTCCTTTTAATTTCACCCCTCCCACCTACCTTCCCCATCAGTATAGTGCATCTAAGTTATACCCTCTCATTTCTCATCTCTCATAGTTTCTACATGTATAGCCATATAAAATATTTGTTTGTATTCTTGTCCTTCAGTTCCCGTCACCATTTTGGTAATTGTGTTATATGTTTTCTATCGTACTAATTGTCTTTCCATTGTATGGCCACTAACACTCGTAATAGAATGATTGGTTGATTGATTTTGCCTTTGTTTAGCAGTAAAGTTCAACTGGACAAAGCTCCTTTTCAGTGGAGTCCCAAGGAGAAAAGCTCCACATTGCATACATTTGAATGAGCTAGCAGTTAAATGTACTGTATAAAACCCGGAACTATTTAATTTCACAGGTGATTACAAAGTTACATATACTTCAGATTATTTACAGCATGTTAAGCTCAGACACATCTGCTCAATGTAGTATATACAGCATGTAAAATTCACTGAAATCAATAGGACATTCTGCATTATTTTGCAGCGTATTTAACTGGATAAAATATGCATATGCCTTATTTGCAATCTGTAAGCAAAACTTACAGTGGCAGTATATAAATATTGTAAATACCTGCCTGAACATTCGTTCATTTAAGACCTGTAGTCTGTACCAAACTTTTGAGAATTCTGGGATATTTGATTAGACTACATGAACAATCAACTAACATTCCTGCCTTGTACCAGCACTTTACTGATTGGTTTGATTACACTGGGAATTGTAAGTTGTAGAGGGGCTAAGACTTAGAATAGGAAGAGGCCTTTCTAATGGGGTTGTTACAAGCGGTGGATAGTTTTATTGAGAAGTACATATTTAAAGAGATTTTAAATTGTAAATAAAATTAGATATCTCTGATATCTGCTGGGATTGAATTCCACAGTTTAGCAGTGTATTACTTTTAATTTTTCCACCCTTCTGTTCAGCAGAAGGACAGCTTCATTATGTAGTGTCAGTGGCACAACAGGTAGCACACTTGCCTTTGGTGCTGAAGGCTGTGAGTTTTATTCCCATACCAGGTGCCTGGATTGCTGACACTGCAGTGCAGCATAAGGGGGTGCCTCACTCCTGAGTGTGTTGTACTTTGGATGAGATTTTAAAACTAGGTTTCCATCTGCTTGAGTAGCTTGTAAGATGTAAAAGATTCCATGGCACCTTTCGAAAAGAGTTTGGGAAGTTCCCTGATGCCCTGGCTAAATTTCTGCTAGTTGTATAAATTCCTCCATGGTTGTCCCCTGAAAAGAGGTCACTAGCCTAGTGGGACTAACTCAACAGAAGGATAAATATTAAGTCTCTGGATTTTAATTCCCAGATATAATAAAAGTAGAATTTTGTATTTGCCCAAATCTCCATGCAAACAGTTGAAGTAATAGTTAAATAGCTTGCTTTTAACATTTATATAGCTGAAATTGTGAATTTATCATGCATTCAGTGCATAGTGTCAGGCAGACACAAAGAAGAGAGTATACTCTATAATAGATAAGCTTTGGACAGCGCCTGAAGAGCTGCAGGTGAATTTAAAGTATAGATGATGACATTTGAAATCTTTGTCTCCCTTTTCTGGATGGTTCTCGAGGATTTTCCTGACCTTATACTCATTTTGCTTTCAATTCAGAGTAGACTATTCAGATGATTAATGGTTGACACTTCACTTGCTCTTCAAAATCAGCAGTTTCTTAATGGCATATACATTTTATGCAACATCACGAAACTGAGGAGATGGAATACTAATACAGGCTTATATTTAAAATAATAAAAAATAAATACATGTTCCAAATTCTGCTTTACTGTTAGAAATTTTACAGAGCCAAGAATGAATGCAAAAAGATTTAGTATTTTGAAGAGTCAATTTTCGCTAGTATTTGGTTTTCGACATCTATAAACTGTAGTTTATTTTCATAAATGAAATTATCTGCATTGTTTTGTCTTGTCAGATATATGGTATTGCTTTATAGAGTTATTTTTGTTATTTGTACTGATAGGCATTGCATGTTTATGCACATCCAGTGCAGGTTGATGTTTTGCATGTTGCAATGTTGTTTGCAGGAAAAATGTTAAGTCTTCACTCAGTCATATCACTTTTGATAAACACTAGACGGGCTAAGAAGATTGCTGATAGTCCTGAAAACACCAAGGCAGTAGAAGGAACAGAATAAATAAAAGGGGAGATAAAAGCAAGCATATATAGTGGATATAAAAAGTTTACACACCCCTGTTAATCTAACAGGTTTTTGTGATATAAAAAAATGAGACCACAATAAATCATTTCAAACTTTCCCCCCCATGTGACCTATAACCTCTACAATTCAATTGAAAAACAAATCTGTATAAAATTGTACAATAAGCTGGTTGCATAAGTGTGCACACTATTTAAACTAATACTTTGTTGAAGCACCTTTTGATTTAATTACAGCATTCAGTCATCTTGGGTACACACCTACCATCAATTAAAGAGATGCTGTTAACCCCAGATAAAGTTTAGCTGTCCTAGTAGGATTTTCCTGACATTTACTCAGTTGCCTGCTACAGCAAAAGCCATGGTTCACAGAGAGCTTGCAAAGCATCAAAGGGATCTCATTATTGAAAGGTATCAGTCAGGAGAAGGGTACAAAAACATTTCCACAGTATTGGATATACCATGGAACACAGTGAAGACGGTCATCAAAAAGTGGAGAAAATAAGGGACAACAATGACGTTGCAAAGATCTGGACGTCCCTCCAAATATGAAGAAAAGACCAGACAAAAACTGGTTAGGGAGGCTGCCAAGAGACCTACAGCAACACTGAAGGAGTTGCAGGAATTTCTGGCAAGTTCTGGTTGTGTACTACATGTAATAACAATCTCCAGTACTCTCCATGTTAAAATGCCAGGTTTATGTGATATAAAAAAAAATGAGACCACAATTTTCCCACCTTTAATATGACCTATAACCTGTACAATTCAATTGAAAAACAAACAAATCTATTAGGGAAAAAAATATAAAAAATAAAAAATGTACAATAAGCTGGTTGGATAAGTGTGCACACCCTTAAACTAATACTTTGTTGAAGTACCTTTTGATTTAATTAAAGCATTCAGTCTTCTTGGGTAGGAGTCTATCAGCATGGCACATCTTGACTTGGCAATATTTGCCCACTCTTCATTGCAAAAGTGCCTCCAAATCTCTCAGATTGCTAGGGCATCTCTTGTGCACAACCCTCTTCAGGTCACCCCACAGATTTTCTATTGGATTTAGATCTGGGCTCTGGCTGGGCCATTCCAAAACTTTCATTTTCTTCTAGTGAAGCCATTCTTTTTTGATTTGGATGTATGCTTGGCGTCATTGTCGTGTTGAAAGGTGAAATTCCTCTTCATCTTCAGCTTTCTAGTAGACTCCTGAAGGTTTTGGGCCAAAAGTGACTGTTATTTGGAACTGTTCATAATTCCCTCCACCTTGACTAAAGCCCCATTTAAAGCTGAAGAAAAGCAACCCCAAAGCATGATACTGCCACCACCATGCATCACCGTGGGGATGGTGTTCTTTTGGTGATGCGAAGTGTTGATTTTGTGCCAAATGTATCTTTTGGAATTGTGGCCAAAATGTTCAGCCTTGGTGTCATCAGACCATAACACATTTTCCCACATGCTTTTGGGAGACTTGATGTATTGATTTGCAAATTTTAGCCAGGCCTGGATTTTTTTTGTAAGAAAAGCCTTCCGTCTTGCAACCCTACCCGTAGTCCAGACATATGGCGAATATGGGAGATTGTTTTCACATGTAGTAGACAACCAGTACTTGCCAGAAATTAATGCAGCACCTTCAGTGCTGCTGTAGGTCTCCTGGTAGCCACCCTTACCAGTTTTCGTCTTGTCTTTTCATCAATTTTGGAGGGATGTCCAGTTCTTTGCAATGTCATTGTTGTCCCATATTTTCTCCACTTTTTGATGACTGTTTTCACTGTGTTCCATGGTATATCCAATGCTGTGGAAATTTTTTTGTACCCTTCTCCTGACTGATACCTTTCAACAATGAGATCCCTTTGATGCTTTGTAAGCTTTCTGAGAACCATGGCTTTTACTGTAGCAGGCAACTGAGTAAATGTCAGGAAAATCTTAGTAGGGCAGCTGAACTTTATTTGGGGTTAATCAGAGTCTCTTTAATTGATGGCAGGTGTGTACCCAAGAAGACTGAATGTTGTAATTAAATCAAAAGGTGCTTCAACAAAGTATTAGTTTAAGGGTGTGCACACTTATGCAACCAGCTTATTATTTTTTTTATTTTGTATATTTTTTCCCTAACAGATTTGTTTTTTTTTTCAATTGAATTGAACAGGTTATAGGTCACATTAAAGGTGGGAAACGTTTTGAAATGATCTGTTGTGGTCTAATTTTTTTTTATATCACAAAAACCTGGCAATTTAACAAGGGTGTGTACACTTTTTATATCCACTGTATATTAGTAAATATGCATTCATACTAGCAGAATGAGTTCATTCTGGCAAAACTGTGGCAGTAGGGCAAAGTATTAAAAATTGGAGTCAGCAGTATGTGTAGGAAATGATTATTCACTATACACAAGTTGGAAGAGAAGCAAATTTATCCCAGATTCAAGCTGCTGTATCCAGGTGATTTTTTTCTAGAGGATCAGAGTCATTGTTTGATGAAGAACAAGCTAAGGCGTAAATAAAAGAATTGTCCAACAAAATGTGAGCCAGCAAGCAGAAGGGGACCCTTCTTCTCATTTTTCTGACAGAAAGGTTCATGCGGAAACTTTGCAAGGGAAACCTTTGCTTGAGAGATAGAAAAAAAGCACAGGAGTTGACTGGAAGAATCAGAAGTACATTTGACATGAACTAGAGCCTCATTTTGGAAGTTGGAGATAAACAGGAAGAAGACTAGCAACACTGAAATTAGTGAATAAACTGGAGAATATAATGCATCAGTCACATTTGTGAAATATGGCTTTAGAAGAAAACGTTGCTGAAAAAGATGGGACTTTTATTGACTTTGCTTCATAATCCACTCATAAGCTTAACGTAGGTCCCACTTTATGTCATTAATGTGTAGAAGGACAAAGGACACTATAAAGGGAAAAAAAGGTAACTGCAAGTAAAACAATTTGTGTTCTTATTAGTATTTGTATAAAGTGAACATGATAACTGCTGCATGTTGTATATAGTAAAGCAATTTTGTGTATTTTAAATGTGGGGGAGTCTTTTCAGTGACTTTTGTATGTGAAAGATATTAAAGTTAACAAGTACTTTTTAGTTGAAGGAAATATAGGCTTTACATTATAACAAGAAAACAAAGGCTGGATAAAGGCAAGTTTAATATTACTATGAAGTCATCTTGGGCTGTTGGGGTGGGGTAGTGTGCGGAAATGTACTGGTTATATTATATGTAAAATTAAGGTATTTTTTTCTTATTTTTACAAGGGTGAGTGTCTACATTAATGCCTTTGGCTTAAGCTATAAAGTGTTTTTGTAAGCAGGTAAGCTGTTAAAATAAGACAAAATGATGAAGACATGAAAAATGCTAAGTTTCTTACAACTACAAAGATATTAGCTTGTTTTTTTATTAACAAGCATTCAGTGGGAGTTGAGAAGTCTGCGGTTGAAGGCAGCTGTACATTCTGTTCTCAGTGAAATTTATATATATTCATTGCCGAGTACTTTTCCATGTAGATGAGCTGTCTACAGGTGCAATAAATTAATCTTGAGAGTTCTGAGCATTCTTTGCTGAGAGTAATGCAAAATTTAAAGGGACAGTGGCAAGCATTTCAATGAAAAAAGTCTAAAATTATGTGACGTAAATATGAGAAAGCAGCCTCATAAGCAACCTTAATACGTTAATGCATTTAATAGAGTAGTGTACAATTTAGTTTTACTTAAAGGTAACCTTTTCGTAGGACAAAAGTTAATGTTTTTTAAAAGCATACAAGCAGTTTTAGACATCTGGGAGGGGGAATATAAGAAAAGAACAGACAGTAGTCAGTGTAAGTTTGGAATTTAGGTGGGAAGAAAGTGATAAAAGTCTGGAAGATTTTGTTTAACAGCATTGGAAAAGAATGGGAAGTACCAGCATCTTGGAAGAAAACTGTGGTGCCTGTATTTCCCAAAGAGTGTAAAGACCCATCAAATCCAACTTTATATAGACTCATTTCCATTTTAAAGCATGATTACAAGGTGTTTATATCTATACTAGCTAAAAGAATGGCAAAGGTGTTTCCAAAATTGATAGATATGGATCAGAGTAGTTTTGTGGAGGGTAGGCAAACATTTGGCAATACTAATATAACACTAATGATCCTGAGGGAAGCAGATCATAGGATCATAAGAGGTTAGCAGAACAATGGCCCTTGGGCCCTTACAAGCCTAGCCAAGAGTTTATCCCCAAAAAAGAAACCTCAGTCAGCACCTGTCACCCCTTTCAGTGAGGGACACAGGTAGAGCCCCTGGGACAAATTTGTGGTTTCCCATCCACTCATCAAGGTTGTGCTTGAAGTGGGTCAGTGAGATACTCTGTTTGACATGTATGGGAAGTTTTTTCCAGAGACTGAGTAGCCTCTGGGAGACGAACCTGTCTCTCCAGCAAATTTTGTTGATGAATATTAGATTTAGGCCTTTCAGGCAGGTAATGTGCAAGGTGTTAGACTGCAGATATGTAGCAGATATGGAGAATAGGGCAGGGTCCGAGATTGCCTTGTAGGAGAGACACAGATCACTTCTGAGCAGTCTGTATGATACCAAGTAGAGTGATAGTGATTTGAACCTGTCCATACAGGACAGGTGTTGGACACCATGAATTCTCTTTGTGAGGTATTTCTGTGGCTTTTCCAGTTTGGTGCAGATGTTTGTAGAGGGCATTAAACTCAATTATTGGTCAAATGAGGGAGGAGTATAGAGAGAGAACAACCTCCTTTTTTCTGGATGCAATCCCTTTACTTATGAGATGAAACAGGTAAAATGCTTTTCTGACCACTGCCACTACATGATGGTCGAATGTGCGATTGTTGTCAACCTGAGTACCCAGGTCTCTCACCACAGGTTGTGTACTTAGGGGTTTGCCATTTAGTCTTTGATGTGGTAATCAGTAGGGGCTGTGTTTTTGCTGAATGGTATGATACATTTTTTTTGCATTTAACTTGAGGCCATGACTATGGCACCAGTCATTAGTTGCTGTGAGACCTTCTTGCAGTATGTCAGCATCATTTGGGGAGTCAGTGACAGCACACAACTTACAGTCGTCCACAGACTTGGTCAGCCACAGGCCTTTTGTCTTTGCCTGGACCTCTAAGAAGTAGATGTCAAACAGTAGAGTTCCCAGGACAGATCTCTGGGGAACTCCACTAGTGACAGGTCTGCTGTTGGAGGTGGCAGCACCTATTTTGACCTTGTGGTCCTGTCAATGAGCCAGTTGGTCACCCACCTGATGAGATAGGGATTTACGTCAAGTTGTGTTAGCTTTTTGATGATGCCCAAGTGGGTGATTGTGTCAAAGGCCTTGCCCGAGTCAAGGTAAGCTGAATGTACTGACTTTCCCTCATCCAGGGCCTTGGTGATGGTCTCAAAGATGTCAACCAGGTTCAGTAGGCAAGATCTGCTCCTGACGAATCTGAACTGGATGAGGTCAATTGCTTGGAGATTGCCTGTGTCCTTGTTTATGAGATCCATAATAATATGCTCCATGGCTTTACAGATCAGACTTGTCAATGTAATGGGGCAATAGTTTCCAGGGTCATTAGTGGCACCACCTTTATACAAGGGGATGACGGTGGGAGTTCTCCACTCTGCTGAAATGAAGCCTGTACTTAGGCTATGGTTGAATAGGGTGCTCAATAGCGAAACTAGTTCTTGCTGGAGATGTTGCAGAATACAGCCTGGGATACTGTCAGGTCCCATGGAAGCTGTTTTATTTGCCTTGGATAGGGCCTGTAACACTTGATCTATGGAGATGTGAGGTGCGAGACGAGTATCCGGGATGCCGAAGGGCCTTTGGAGGGGATGGGGGGAGGTTTGCGCTGAACCTGAATCTGCTAGCAGGTTGGCTAAGTCAATAGGATCAGTGTAAGGGATGTTGTTAAGTACTGAGTCAGAACAAACCTGGGCTTTGCCATGGAATTTCCTGATGTAACTTAAGAAGGATTTGTGGTTTCCCTGTGTTTCAGAGGCTAGTTTTGATTCATAATTGGCTTTGGATGTTTTCACTAGTGATCTAATTTGCTTGTTGAGGCTAAGAAGGGAGTTTTTCCAATTTGGAATTTGTTCCTTTTTACGCTTGGACAACAGTTTCTTCCTTTGTTGTAAAGCCTGTTGATAGAGGATGTCCACCAGACAGATTTGTGTTTCCTTGAGGAGCAGGTTTTAGTTATATTGGGTATGGCTGAGTCCATGCAGTTGTACTTCTATACTACATTGGTGTACTGTGCATAGCTGTCCGCATCCTCTGAGGGGGGTGTAGTGTGAAGCTACTGATAACCATCCCTTAGGTGGTTGTAGTCAGCTTTTGAGAGGTTTTTTAGCCTGATTACAACTGGGGGGGGGGGCGGGGGTGGTGGCGTGGTGGGATAGAAACTTTGAATGAGACAAACCGATGATCTGATCTCACAAGGGAAGAACATACTATGGGAGTGGTGCAGCAGTCGCCTGTGTTGGTGAGAACCAAGTCCAAAGTGTTATCTCCCCTTTTGGGGGATGAGACGAGCTAGTCTAGTTCGTTAGAACTGATGAAGGCAAAGAATTGTTGGGTGAGTGCATTAGTGCAGGAATAGTTCACCCAGTCTATGCTGGGGTAATTAAAGTCATCAAGGATCAGGGTGTTAGGGAGTACCTTGATGGAGTCAAGTAGATCCAGGTAGGATGAGTGGGTGTCCTGAGTCATGGGGGGGGGGTCTATAGCTGGCTATAACTGGGGTGGGTATCTTGCCAACTGTCAGTTGCACCTGGAGTAGTTCCAGTGTGTCATTCTGGCAGACCGATATTGATGATGGGTTTTGAGTAAAAGCATTCAGCAGATTAAGCTGGGGTTTTATGAGTAGGCAAGGAAATGTTTGCATTCCCTGATACTGTAGTAAAGTGAGTTAGGAGGATGTATGAAGGATCAGAGGAAAAAATTAAAGTGGGAGGGTTTCTCTCTGATAAGTTTTGTTTTTACACCAGGCAGGGCTGTCTTTTTTCCCTTTGTTGTTTGATTTATTTTTAGTGCCATTGGCAAAGAAAATAAGGGACTTAGAAGTGCAAGGATATAATTGGTGGGGTGATCCAGGAAAAGTTGGCTTTATTTGCAGCTGATATTATTTTGTACCTGAAAAAATCCAGAAAAGGACAAATTAGTGTTGTGGAAAATTTTGAGACATTTTCATGTTTTCAGAACAGAAAATGAATGAAGAAAAAACAAAGGCTAGCCATAAATTATGGAGCCACATGCACATTGGTTCAGCAATACCCATGTTTATGGAGACACAATAAGATGAGTATTGATGTAAAAGGCCTCTGTTACAGCAGCTAAGGATATCTGAGAAGAGACTAAATAAAAGATAATACTAAAACTGAGAAACTGGAAGCTCTTGTTTATGGGTTTATGGGTTTGGGTTGCAAGATATAAACAACGAAAATGCTTTTAGTCCCTTTAATTTTATATTCAGGCCAGGCTTATTTTTATGAACTAGAGGAAAAGTTATTAACATTAATTAATAAAGAGTTGAAGGAATGTATATGGGAGGGGAAGTTGGCATGTGGGATAAGCTGATACTTCCAATAGAATAAGGTAGTGTAGGATTACCTGATTT